>NW_026606813.1:210000-212500 GCF_029890125.1 Rhinichthys klamathensis goyatoka
GAACTTTCACAGACCTTCTGGGGACACCATAGATTTATATCACATCTTGTGAAAAGGGGCATAATATGTCACCTTTAACCCTCTAGGCGCCATGGTCGAGTTTACTCGACAAGATGCGGCACTGAATAAAACGGCCGATTTTGTCAAATTGGGTGTCAAATTTCGTTCGACCTCCCCTCCACTGGATGGCAGACATGTCATACTTCATCCCCGAATCAAAAAACGTCATGTTTCTATACAAAATGTTCGAGTTAGAGCGGAGCTAGTGTGCGAGTGAGCCATTTTATCAGATCCTCTCTGCAATCGCGGCGACAGTATTGTGGTGGAGACTTTGTCTAATGCCACTGGGTATGTTAGACGAGGTCAAAGTATTCATAGGACAGTTAGGAGACAACGTGGAGGCAGGGTGAGGAGTCGCAATGACAATGACAGTAGTCCGAGCTGTGCACACTCGGCGCGGGCGCAAGGCAGATCTGGCCGCGCTGCTCGTGTCATCTCACTCATGATCTGTGCGAGTGAGCGTTTGAACTAAACAGGTCTTGTCTACTTGTGTTTGTATGTCATATGAATAATATATATGTGCCCCATACATGGAATCAGAGTGTCTAGTGTATTTAGTAAATGGAAAATCTCTACAGCAAAAGGCCAACCACTACATGCATTCTGTTTGTTTCTACCATTTATTAGTAATGATTTACACAGTTTGTTTACTACTTACTATATACCTGAGCATTCAGTATTGTGCAATATAGCATACAGAAGGTGATGGACATTTTGGGGGGAAAGAAGTGCTGCATTTTATCATTTAAACATGTGACTTTTCATGAAAATTTTATAATCCAAGATTGCCACCACCATATGACGTCATAATATGGTAATTATATGGTAAAATGTAATCCCTACATAAACTTTGGGTCATCCTTAATATTTCTCTAATTTACAGAAAGTCTCTATCTTTTATCACTTTTAAGATATAGCTTTTTGAAATTAAGATGTCAAAATCGAACGTTTTAGGAAAAAACCTCTGGCGCCTAAAGGGTTAAACTTGCATATAGTGCGGAAATTGAGGATCGGATTCATTTTTGGGGCCAAGCCAAGTGCTCCAGTTCTTACAAATCAGGTGTAAACAGAGCCTTACTGCAGTAATCCTGGATCTGAGCCTAATGACAACATTTACATACAAGCTAAAAATAATAAATATTCGGCTAGGTATTCGACCGTAAACGGATGTGTGTAGTGTGTGTTTGAATGAAATGTGTTTCTCTGAATCCAGCATGAGGGCTCAGCCACTGTGTAAACTTTAGATATCAGTTTTAATCAGGCGTTCGGATGTAAGCATGTGTGGGTGGCTTGAACTCAGAGTTACATGTTAAGTGTGGCTATATATTCATACACAAACCCACTTTTTATCCTGACGTACTGTAGGGCGACAGCGTTTTTGAAAAGCACTGTATCTGTTTGATAAATACACATGGTCACACTACCACACATGACCATCGTCAGTGCAGGTTATCAAACGTCTCCAAAATCCTCCCAACAACATTTAATGACATGAAAATAATAATTTAATTTTGTCCTTGTCTCTCTAGGGTCACAATATCTTCTCGAATCTGTCTTCACATGAGTATGGAGAGCTCATGCAGCTCCTGAAACAGTCCATCCTGGCCACAGACCTAACGCTGTACTTCCAGTGAGTCCTGCTGCGCTTATGCAAATAACATCGCAAATCAATTCAATATTCATGTGCCAAATCTACACTATCGTCAAAGGGTTTGGGATCAGCAAGGTTTCTTTTAAAGAAATATTTATGCATTCAGTTAATGAAAAGTGACAGTGAAGACTTTTATAATGTTACAAAAGATTCTTTTTCAAATAAATGCTGTTGTTTTGAACTTTCCCGGTTTCCACATAAATATGAAGCGGCACGACTCAAATCATCATATTAGAGTGATTTCTGAAGGATCATGTGACACTGAAGACTGGAGTAATGATGCTGAGAATGGTCACAGGAATAAATTACATTTTAAAGTATATTCGCATAAAAACAGCTATTTTAAATTGCAATCATATTTCAGAATATTACTGTTTTTACTGTACTTTTGATCAAATAAATGCAGCCTTGGTAAGCAGAAGAGAAAACATTAAAAAAAAATTGTACTGTAATACAGTTTCACCAGTTACACAGATAAACAATATTACTTGGCAGAAGTATTGTGTTCTTAAGCATGATATTCTTAATAATAATTATAATAAAAATACTATATAGTATGGAAGCTTGTTTCCGCCACAGAATGAAAAATAAAAAAGGTAATTGCGGCTTTTTATCTCACAATTCTGACTTTTTTTCTTACAATTGCGAGATGTAAAGTCAGAATTGATTGATATAAAGTCGCAATTGCGTGTTATAAAGTCAGAATTGTGAGATATAAACTATTCTGAGGGGAAAAAAGTTAGTCTTTTTTTTCCCTTAGAAGTGGCCTGATAACACGCAATTGCGAGT
>NW_026606813.1:217500-290000 GCF_029890125.1 Rhinichthys klamathensis goyatoka
GACAGCCTGTGTTACAAGTGATAACCGCTTTGAGTTTTGTGTCTAGAGTTTTGAAAAAGTACATCAAGGTTCTGAAAATAGTAGCAAAGTGATTGTAAAAAAAACTGTAATGAAATAAAAGGCCACTTAAAGGTGCAGTGTGTAATATTGACAGCTAGTGGTTAAAAAGGGTACTGCAGTTCAAAATCAAAATATCGGAAAGGGTTGTTGTTACATTAAAGTATATTTCAGTTCACTCTAAATGCTTGTCAGTACATTCAGCAGTTACTTCAACCTTATTTCAAAGACAATCAATAAAAGTTATTATAAAATGACATATAAATAAGTACTTAAGTCCTACTGAAGTCAGTCAAAAAAGCCCTCTAGTTCAATTAATTGCATGTAATATAATTTTGAACTATAATACATTGCATGCACTTAAAAACACTTAAGTATATTATTTTAAATGATATTATTTTCCTTAAGTGCTCTATAAGAGGGAATGCTTAAATGTTCTTCTTTTCCACAAGGGTGCTAAAGCAAAAGTCTCCATTTGTTCTCAATTTAATCTCATCGCCGTCTATGAGAAAAAACTGAGCAATTAAAGAGGCTGAACACTCCTAAACAGTGTGTGTGTGTGTGTGTGTGTGTCTGTGTGTGTGTGATAGGCGATTTTCGACCGCAACCGTAAGGATGAGCTGCCAGGGCTTCAGCTGGAGTGGATTGATGGGATCTGTGCGCCGCTGTATGAGGTAATGCCGACCCACAATGCATCACCAACAGGAAACATTTTCACCTTTTTTTTCTCATTCACATATTTATACAAGTAGCTTAAAGCAGAAGTGTGTCATTTCCGCAGCACTAGAGTCATCAAATGAAACGGCAAAAATAAAATCCCAAACATTCCTCCGATCTTCTGTTGTGCCGTCAAACACAGATGTTCTGATACTAATATTAGTGCATATTAATAGAGGGATTGGAGTGCTATTTGAACTTCAACTTTAACCCTGTAATGCCTGACACATATGAAATAATATATAATTATTGAAAAATATAATTTTATTGTAATTAGACACATTTAGACAAAATATTTATAAAGTTTGCATGGCTCATATAGTATGATGTAGTGAGAATATGGAGGAGAAAAACAATGAGATCTTTAAACAGTATAGTGACTACTTCTATAAAATGATATAAATATCAGTCATCACTTTATATCTGGTAATAATATGCCTTAGTAAGATAATATTTAAATGCTTAGTTTTCTAATCAAAAGTTCTGTAGTTTTAAAACATACAATGCAGTGCAAACAATGATGATTGATTTGATTTGATAAACTTTATTAATCCCCAGGGGGAAATTGACATGTCACAGCAGCACAACAATAAAATGACTAAATAGAAAACTTAAAGGGTAACTAAACCCCTAGTCAGAGCCTGACTCCACCCACTGGCAATATTTGAAAAATGCTGGAAAAGTGGGCGGAGATAGAGGGGATGAACGGATACTCTATCCTGATCGTTTTCAAAACTCGCAATTCCAACTCCTGACTCGCTACAGTGGTTTTGACGAAACAAGATGGTTTTTATACTGCCATGGGCGTGGTAGCTCGTACCAAGGGCGTGGTAAGCTGAAACCTGCTTACGTCAGCTCTCACCGCCACCGTCACGAACTACCGCAAACATCCAATAGGAAAATTTAACTGCAGTAGCCACCGTTCAACCTGAAGAGGGCAGCACTCAGACGTTTTTACACCATATATTGTAGAATTAAAACACTTTATACCCAAATGTCAAAAAAGTTACTCGAATCAATGACCAGCACTAATAAAGCCCCAGTCTTACAGATCATTAATTTAAAAAAGTTGGTTTAGTGTTTAGTTACCCTTTAAACAACATTCGCAACAAGACTAAGGGTGTATTCACACCTGCCTTGTTTGGTTCGATTGAATCGAACTCTAGTTCGTTTCCCCCCTTGGTGCGGACCTTTTGGGCAGGTGTGAATACAGCAATCGAACTCGGGTGCGGACCAAACAACCGAACCGAGACCCAGCTGAAGAGGTGGTCTCGGTACGCTTCCGAACGAACTCTGGTACGGTTCGTTTACGGTGTGAACATGAACCGACCCAATTGCAAGAAAGCACTGCGCCTTTGAGTTAACAGGCTTCCGTAGTCGGAGATTTTGGCATAATGGTTTGTGTTATTGTTGTTCAAGAGCAAAAGAGAATTCCATTCCGGCGCGCTGTCTGGCCACACGATACTGTTGCGAATCTTTCTGCGCGTCGTGTGTGTGCGTCATTGGAATGAATGAATGAATGAGTGTGTGCATCAGGACATTCACATACAGCGCGTTCTCTTTAGTCTAATCGCGCATAGATGCAAAAAAAGCTTTTGCAGTTCATAACGATAGTTACAATACAAGGATGACGCTGCATTAAACTGGACAAACTTAATCGCAGCGTTAACATTGACAGCACTTGTTAGCAGTATATACAATAAGAATCTCATTATTTGAATGTGTGAACATAGCCCCTCTCAATGAATCAAAACTTTATGCCTTATCCGTCTTCTGCGCAGTTTCTTCATATTGCGTTTGTACAGAATAACACAAAATTAGTAAAATAACAAATATTGCAGTACGAAATATCTCCATGCTGAACCTTTTTTGCACTTCCTGATTTCCCTACTTGAGAATCCTTGTCCAATGAATGGACGACCTTAGCACACGTGTGGTTTTGTTTACAAATTTTGGTTCACTTGCAAAAAGAGCAGTGTGAAAGCGAACCGTACCAAAAAAAAAAAAAAAAAAATTATTTGGTCCGGACCAAAGCAAGTGAACTATCGGACTTTCCTGGTGTGAATACACCCTTATTCTCCAGTATCAATTTCGCAAAGCATTATGATTATATACAACCAAGTAATCCTAGAATATAGTCGGTTGTACTATCTAATTGCGGTTGGAAAGAAAGACTCTCTAAAACGCTCCTTGTAACAGCGGGGTTGTGTAATCTTGTAATCTTGAGCTGTGAGAACGCACAAGGGCTCGAATTGTGTCATTAAGGGGATGACAATCATGATTCATCATAAAAAACAATTTCCCAATCATTCTATCCTGCAATATCTCATTTAAGGTGGGTAACACAATCCCCACAACACAACCTGAATCCTTCATAAACTTATTCTTCTCCTTTTCCAACAGTCCCCCTCCACAACCTGTGATAAAGTACACGATCTTAAGGTCTTAAAGGAACACGCCGACTTTTTGGGACTTTGAGTTATATAAGTCCATACATACCCTTCTCATCTCCGTGCGTGCCGTAACTCTGTCTGACGCACCCACCGCTAGCCTAGCTTAGCACAAAGACTGGAAGTAAATGGCTCCAGCTAGCATACTGTTCCCAATAAGTGACAAAATAACGCCAACATTTTCCTATTTACATGTTGTGATTTGTATAGTCACAGTGTGTACAAATAACAAGGTCATATGAGACACAGGCATCTTTTAACCGTATACATACTGGGAACTATATTCTCAGAAGGCGAAGCGATGCTACTTGGGCGGAGTGATTAGCGCAACTCTGAGCGAACTCTCTGCTCCTCACCACTTCTCTGCGAGCTAATCACTCCGCCCAAGATGAAGACAATCCAATGTTGCAAGCGAGTCCGGCGTTCTCTCACTCAACCAAGTCTCAGTAAAACACATAAAACTGCATTCACGATACTCCCGTTGCATCCTTGTTAGTGCCGTAAGCTCCTCCATTTTATTCCCAAACGACCAGACATTTCCCATAATAATCACTGGTAAAACTGGTTTATGTCGTCTTTTCTTCAGTCGGTGCTTTACTCCAGTGCAATACAATGATGATTCAGAGATTAACAAATAAACCATATTTGACACTCATGATTTTTCTAATAAATGATGTTTGGTCCTAGCCTGGGAAAACCCAGACACCTTCCGGCAAATTTAGATTTGCTCTGAAAGTTAGTCTGGCAAAGAGCTCATTCAAGCCCATTTCCAATCCGCCGAAATCGAGGCACCAATCAGAAGCGTTGGGGCGGGCTTTACACGATGACGACAGCGCTGGGATTTTGAAGCAGATTTTGTAGCCTACATTACAAAGATGGATGCCGCCGTCGAACATCACTCGTTCCAATCAGCTATCGCGTCTGTTTTAAGCGATTTGAACGTTTCCTTTTAGTTAAAAACCGAGCAAAGAACAACACTCGGAGATGTGTCTCCGCCGCTCTGCATACGTCATCTCCTTCATCGCTCTGATTGGGTTTAGGTCTATCCGCGACGTCCGTTGGTGACGCCCCTCTGGAAATGATTTGTCTATGACGCTTTGCCAGACCATAACTCAGTTACAACTGAGAATGATCTGGTTTTAACCAGGCTAGTTCGGTCCAGTAAATATTACTAACAATTTCGAAGTTATTCTTGCGTTTCCTTGATAAAAACAGTGCAGATTTGACACAGAAAGACTCTGTGTACGTCTGTACAATTATACTGAATTTACTGGATACAACAGTGTGAACTATCAGTCCGAGACAGAAGGACTGGAGGAGATTGAGTGTGGATCATTTAGACGCCTTAGAAATTGATACAAATATAATAGAGTAGGCTTTATATATATAATATTCACAATCCACATTTTCCTCAAACATGCCCTCTCTTCAGTCTTCTGCTTGTAATAACAGAAACATCAGTGTATCAGCGTAGATCTCAGAGACCAGCGCAACACAACGTCGTACACACTTACAAGCTCTAATGCCTCTATTACCCTTGATTCTCAATGAGAGAGAGAGAGAGAACAAACTATCAGCTTGATAACCAAGTGAAGTACAACATCAAAACTAATTTCTATTGAAAATTAGCCTGTGAATAAACTCTCTTCCCCAATGCCATGGTGTGTTGCTAAATGTGGTTGTTAAGGTGTTTTCATATGCAGTTGCTAGGGTTTCCTGGCTGGTTGCTATGGCATTGCTTTGCTAAGTGGTTGCTAGGGTGTTTTAGAGGGATACTTACTTGCTCAAGTCAAAAGAGTCCAGACCAATGCCTCTGATATTCTGGTCCACAGATGTGAATTGATTGAATAATAAGGGTGTGTATTTGAATCAAATCACTAACACTAAAAACGGAGCTTGTCTTATCAAACTAATCATCTTGCCACTAATTAAATCTCTGAAGTGAATCCTGCCTTTTTCCACCTTTAAGCCTGACCAACCAGTCAAACTATTAAAAATCAACTGCGTATGAATTATATAGATGAATTAAATGAGAAGCTGGGCAGATTTCTTCAGTGTGTGTGTGGGAGAGCAGGGAATGTGTGGGAGTATTTTTGCCTTGACCCTCCGTACTCTCTCTCTTGTTCCTCTCGTTTTACACTGATCCTTTACTATTCCTCACTGTTATACGATAGGGGGCGCCATTGCGCATCTTCTAACAAGAGTACAGAATCTCTGGATCAAAATACAAGTGAAGAAGCAGAAACAATAAAAAAATAAAGGGTTTGTTCACCCAAAAATGTCAATTCTGTCATCCTTTACTCACCTTCATGTCTTTCCAAACCCGTAAGACTTTCGTTCATCTTCAGAACATATTTATATTTTTTATGAAATCTCTCCATTTACAGCTACACAACTACCAATTTGATGCTTCAAGACGTTTATAAAGAGATCTTAAAAACTATTCCATATTAATTGAGCGGTTTAGTCCAAATTTTCTAAAGAGACTCAATCGCTTTATATGATGAATAAATTGAATTTAAGCTTTTATTCACATATAAACATTCATCAACTCACACATCAGTTGTGGTAAACAGAAGCTCAAGCATGTTCTGTTCATCATATAAAGCAAACGAATCTCTTCAGAAAATGTGGACTAAACCGCTTTATTCAAATGAATTAGTTTAACGATCTCTTTATGAACGTGTTGTAGTGTCAAAGTGTCACTTGCATATCTGTCAATGGAGGGACAGAAATCTCTCAGATTTCATAAAAAATATCTTCAATCTTGTTCTGAAGAAAGTCTCCGACATGAGGGAGAGTAAATGATGACAGAATTTCCTCTTCTGAACTCACCGTTTAACTTCACCTGTGAAAGTAGGAGAGTAAAGGTCCTTGCACACGGAGTCCGAAATATTCATATGCGTTTTTTCGTATTCGGTGGCTCTGAATTGTCAAAACACCATTCAAACTGCTTGCTACGGATGCAAAAAACGCAGAAAATCGAACACAATCTGATTTTTTTTTATGACGGACGAAAGTTTCGGAGGCAGTGTGCAAGCGTGATTGACTCAACGTGAGGTTGTATTTATTTTTCAACGTGCGAAAATTTCCTTCGTTAAGGGCCTTAACACCTACTATTTTCAATTCTAAACACTAACTAATCATAACGAAAATCAACTCGTACTCTCGAATTTCCTTCGTTAAGGGCCTTAAAGGCACAATATGTTGGGTTTTTTCACCACAAGAGGGCGCAGTTTCCAACAATAACAAAGGCGTAGGTTGATGATGCAGTGATGAGCTGAATGATGGGACTTGCTGTCAAGCTGATGGATCTAATAATGTTTATGGATGAGTGCAAACATTCATGTTTTTTAACATTAAAGTGGTATGAAGCCGGGCGCGATTGCTAAAGAGACAGATATCACACGCGAGTCCCGCGGATATAAAGGAATTAAGACATTTAATTCTACCGAACTACCCGCGAGTGCTGGATTACTCACACAGGTCAGTTTATTAGACGAATTAAACGTGTGAGGGAACGCAGCGCTGCTTCACTTGGTCTAACGTTACACTATCACACTAAACGGCATTTAAATGTGTGTTGAAAGTTATAATGTTATACTACGTGTTCGTTCGTTTGCTATACGAAACTAGCAGTAACGTTAAGCTAGATCAACATTAGAATAACATACCGAGCATATTCTAACATTTCATCATGTTGAGCTAACGTTATATAACATTGATTTGTTTTATGTACATTTGCTCACCTGTCTAATAAAGCTTTCAAGTCGTGACTCGTGAAGCTCTGTCGAGTCCAAGTTAGCCGCGGACGCTAGCTCTCGGCATCTCAAAAACGCCACGCTGATATTGATCCTCATTTTAGTTCTCCTTGTTTGTCCCAAAGTCTGCTTGCCATGGTCTATGTTTGAAAGAAACAAGAACCGCGTGCCGCTAAACGTTACGCACTACGCAGTTGTCCACGTCTGTCGCCATGGTTACGTCATGGCTATGGCAGTATGAACGGAAACCGAGGATAGCGCGGATATTGCGTCATTGACAGGCGACATTTTTTTCCGGGACGGCCACTTATTTAAAATGGGAATTTCTCTGAAATAAAAAATCTTTGGAGACTTTTGGGATATTGTAAGTACACAACTGCAGGAAATATATCACACTGTGCAAGTGATTTTTTGATATTTTATTACAAAATTCTTACATATTGTACCTTTAACACCTACTATTTTCAATTCTAAACACTAATTAATCATAACGAAAATCAACTCGTACTCTCTCTCTCTCTCTCTCTCTCTCTCTCTCTCTCTCTCTCTCTCTCTCTCTCTCTCTCCAGACTTTTGCCAAATTAAACCCTAAACTACAGCCGATGGTTGATTTGATCAAGGCCAATCGTGCCAAATGGGAAGAGCTACACCACAGACACCAGCGCAGCCAGGAAAACCCCGGCCCTGGAAGCCCGCGTGACGCTGAGGTCACAGCAAACGGCTGCGCGGACACTAGCGACGGCGGCCCCGTGAGCTAACCTGGGGACACTCTGCCTGATTTTACCACACGCTTCTCTCTGACCCGCAGTTATGCAGACGGAAGGAGTTTGGATCTGCTGCACGCTTCAAACCAGCAGCCATTACCTCACTAGCGCCCGCTATCGGGCTTTTGCTCCGTCTCTGAGCACTTCAGGCGACTGCGAATGAGTTTGCGTATGCATTCGTCTCCACAGTGCAAAGACTGCACATTTATCTAACAATGACTTGTGATGTGGGGAATCTTAGGGATGTGTTTACGCCCAGGAAGCTACTTTAGGGCTAGCATGCTAACTTCGAGACTCTATCGTGTGTGTAAGTTACTTTCAGCAGGGACTGTTTAAGGAGGATTGCCACCGTTTATAAGGTATAATAGTGTATTTTTCCCTTTGTAGCTTTGATGATGTTGAATGAGCACATTTCCTGAGCACTGGAGCTCGGTTCTGTACTGCATATGTCATGTGAAGGAATGACTAATGCAGGATTTGACTGTATTTTTTGCCTTTCTTGTTTTAGCTGATGTATTTATT
Source organism: Rhinichthys klamathensis goyatoka (assembly GCF_029890125.1). NCBI lineage: Eukaryota > Metazoa > Chordata > Actinopteri > Cypriniformes > Leuciscidae > Rhinichthys > Rhinichthys klamathensis. The sequence goes on from NW_026606813.1 coordinate 225,772, forward strand.
CCAGGATCAGGGGTTTGTGGAGCCGCGAGGCTCTTGGCGATGCTGATCCACTCCAGCGCTGTACTCTGTGCCTTGGTAAAACCCCCATGATAATGCATGCATCGCATACGGTACATCACAGATCTCTCTAGTTCATACTTCATCATCATGGATTTTTCCTCAAGTCTTGGGCCTGTTTCACTTCACGCAGGGAATCGACGGCACCCATCATGAATAGTGATAGTTCTGTCGTTTACTCACACTTGTGTTGTTCCAAGTACGACTTTCTTTCTTCTGTGGAACACAAAAGAAGATATTTTGAAGAATTGTACTGGTCCATGGCATCAGAAGAACACAAAAGCACCCTTAAGGCCCGTTCACACTAAGAACGATAACTATAACGTTTACTATATTAGCGTCCACACCAGCGGACAATAACGTTCTGTTCATTATAATCACATGCTGCAGTTTATCTTCTGCCGCTTTAAATGTTTATGCTCTTTAAAGCAGGATGGATTCTTAATGTCAATGTTTTTATTGTTCATCAGAAAAAAATAATCATTCTGAAAGTGATTCAAACAATATCGTTCCTCTGTGCTGTTTTCGTTTTAAATTTTGGTGTGAACTTTTTTTTCCCCACAAAAATTGTGGACAATTTTTACAACTATATATTTATCGTTATACACTCACCTAAAGGATTATTAGGAACACCTGTTCAATTTCTCATTAATGCAATTATCTAATCAACCAATCACATGGCAGTTGCTTCAATGCATTTAGGGGTGTGGTCCTGGTCAAGACAATCTCCTGAACTCCAAACTGAATGTCAGAATGGGAAAGAAAGGAGATTTAAGCAATTTTGAGCGTGGCATGGTTGTTGGTGCCAGACGGGCCGGTCTGAGTATTTCACAATCTGCTCAGTTACTGGGATTTTCACGCACAACCATTTCTAGGGTTTACAAAGAATGGTGTGAAAAGGGAAAAACATCCAGTATGTGGCAGTCCTGTGGGAGAAAATGCCTTGTTGATGCTAGAGGTCAGAGGAGAATGGGCCGACTGATTCAAGCTGATAGAAGAGCAACTTTGACTGAAATAACCACTCGTTACAACCGAGGTATGCAGCAAAGCATTTGTGAAGCCACAACACGCACAACCTTGAGGCGGATGGGCTACAACAGCAGAAGACCCCACCGGGTACCACTCATCTCCACTACAAATAGGGAAAAGAGGCTACAATTTGCAAGAGCTCACCAAAATTGGACATTTGAAGACTGGAAAAATGTTGCCTGGTCTGATGAGTCTCGATTTCTGTTGAGACATTCAGATGGTAGAGTCAGAATTTGGCGTAAACAGAATGAGAACATGGAACCATCATGCCTTGTTACCACTGTGCAGGCTGGTGGTGGTGGTGTAATGGTGTGGGGGATGTTTTCTTGGCACACTTTAGGCCCCTTAGTGCCAATTGGGCATCGTTTAAATGCCACGGCCTACCTGAGCATTGTTTCTGACCATGTCCATCCCTTTATGGCCACCATCCTCTGATGGCTACTTCCAGCAGGATAATGCACCATGTCACAAAGCTCGAATCATTTCAAATTGGTTTCTTGAACATGACAATGAGTTCACTGTACTAAAATGGCCCCCACAGTCACCAGATCTCAACCCAATAGAGCATCTTTGGGATGTGGTGGAACGGGAGCTTCGTGCCCTGGATGTGCATCCCACAAATCTCCATCAACTGCAAGATGCTATCCTATCAATATGGGCCAACATTTCTAAAGAATGCTTTCAGCACCTTGTTGAATCAATGCCACGTAGAATTAAGGCAGTTCTGAAGGCGAAAGGGTGTCAAACACAGTATTAGTATGATGTTCCTAATAATCCTTTAGGTGAGTGTAGTTATCATCATTGGAATAAACAGGCCTTAAACGTACTATAAAAGTAATTTATATAACTTGTGTGCTACATTCCTGAAGCCTTACAACAGCTTTGTGTGACTGAATGACCATATCAACTGATTTAAGCAGTTTATTGCAATAGTTTAACTTTAGAGTTTGGTTTCCATGTAGTTTTAATTACTTAAAGGATTAGTTCACCTCAAAATGAAAATTTCCTGATAATTTACTCACCCCAATGCCATCCAAGATCAATGCAGTTTCAAAGGGCTCTGCACGATCCCAGCTGAGGAATAGGGTCTTATCTAGCGAAACCATCGCTCATTTTCTAAAAAGAATAAAAATGTATATACTTTTTAACCACAATTGTTCGTCTTGTGCTGGTCTGTGACGCGGCTGTTCAAACGACGATCACCAGTGACAACAGATTCACCCGCTGTAAAATGCAAAAGACTTTGTTCAGACTTCGGAGTGGCTACAGAAAAAACGAGACTGCAACCGGCCCATGCGAAAACAAGGATAATATCGGAAGGACATTACATGCTTGCTTACATTGTTGAGAACAAAGTATAATTTGCACGGTTTTGCGTATAAGCAATTGTTAGATTTAATCAGCGCGATTTACTGCAATGTCAGAACCAGAACAAAAGTGGATGTTACTTACTAGTTCAGATGACATTTTCCGGTGTAAATTCTTTTGTTGGTCATACTTCCAAAAATAATAATCTGAATGCCAGTATCCACACTGACGCGGTGACTGACAGCCTCACAGTCTCCTCAAACACTGTGTTCATCCGCGCTGTGCCGTGCCGAGGGTGTTGAAGTACAACTCACGTAAAATTGATAATTCCACGAATGACTGCAATTGCAGATTTCGAACAGAGATGGCGACAAAGAGGAAAAACGCCGGACTGCAGCTTTAAAGGAAGCAGTTATTAAAGGAAACACTTAACGTAAGAAACGCTGTGAGTGTGCTGTTGTACTTATGCTGGAGTGAAACAGGCCTTCGATTCCCTGGTTGTTTTATCCTCATGAAGCAGCTCAGGCTAGGGCTGCGTCTGAAATCACACACTTCCCCACTATGAAGTATGCAAAAAACAGTATGTGAAAAAAGCAGTGTGTCCAAATTCATAGTAATTGAAAAACAGAAAGCCCTGGATGACCTACTACTTTCAGTGAGATTCTGAAGTGTGCATACGATGGACACGTTACTATCCCATGAGGCCACTGGGAGAGGAGTTATGAATGGCAGGAAAGCGTTGGTCACGTGACACAGTGACAACATGGTGGACATAGTACGTCTGGATTTTATACACACATTCATACTATATATAACATATTTTTTAAACGGTCACAAGGTGAGTACTTGTTCAGAATAAGTACCTACTAGAGAGTGTGTGATTTCAGACACAGCCGTGGTGTGAGAGCGTGAAGCCTCATGTTTCGCTCTTCATCTTCCTTCTCTCATCTCTGTGCACTGGATTACCTCAAACCCAACTTTACTCGTCACAGGCCCACACACAGCCTGCAGAAAGAGCGCAGATCTCATGCACATCTTTCACCCCCTTGCATGTTAGGTTATTAAAGGAGTCATAATGTGCAATTTTCACTTTTCCATGAGAATCAATGTATGTTATGATTGACTAACGATTATACATTGGCCGGGATGCCGATATTCAAAAGTGAAGCGTTTGTTTACCCCAGGGTTCTTAAACTAGCCAACGTGCACGCGCACTCAAATACGAGATTTCAATTTCTCCCCCGACTTGACGTCAAGACGGGGCCGGATATACCATATATGGACACCGCAGAGGAGGCCCGCCCTGCCCCTCTCCCCATCATATTCAGTCAAGAAAGATGCAGAAACGTAGTGCACACGTGAGTTGCTCTGTGGTTGACTGTCATAATCCACATTCTAATGTTTTTTCTTTACCCAAAACTGACCAAACTACAAGGGACAAGTGGATGAAATTTATTTTCAATGACGCTGTTCCAACAACCATCTCAACTTGCTCAACGTTAGGTGTCTGCGCTAAACATTTCACAAAAGAATCTTTTACAAATTTGGGGCAATATCAGGCGAAGTTGGCATCGAAGCTACGTTTGGAAAAAGGTGCCATTCCAACAATCAGGGACTTGCCTGAATTTGAAACGGTAAGACTGTGTTTTTATTATGTGTAAGGGCCCTTACATAGTCAACGCATCGGTACGCATACGCGTGCGCAAGGCTACACATCGCTACGCTTCGGCCGCCATTATGCGTCGATGCGTAGCCAAATGTGTCATCCTAGTTTTTGATACGCGACGCGCCGATGCACGCAATACTATGCGTTGTCGGTGGGGGCGACATTGCAAGTAATGTACATAAAAAGGTATATTATTATGTTTACAGAAGAAGAAGATTTGAATACAATGGCGGGCGAAGAGGAAAAGTTATGCGAGCTTGTTCGTATACATCCTTTGTTGCCGCCGATGTAAAATCAGCAATATGCACTCCTCTTCAGTTGCCATTTTGATCTGAATATTACGTGACCCGACTCTAGACTCTACTACCCCCTGCTGCGCGATCGGTGTATTGCATTTCACGCATCGCCGGTGACGCTTGTGTACTATGGAAAGGAGCGCGTAGCTCGCGTTGCTTGCTCGCGTTGCTCGCGTTGACTATGTAAAGGCCCTAAATAGCAGCTAACTACTAATGCGGTTAATGTATGTGATGTAGGCCTAAACACGGGGAATGGACTCTACGAATGCTAGCCACATCTTTCCACTTTAAACAGACTAGAAAATGATACAGCTATTATTTAATATAATCGTATACAATATAACAATGACAACATATCATTGTATTGATTTTTTTATATAATAGATAAGGATAGATACATTTAAAAAACAGTCAAGAATTAATAAACATAAAGAAAAACATAACGTTACATGTCTGCAGATGAAAATTATTAAATATCTAAAAAACCACAACGTCAAAAAAGGCAAAAACAACACATTATAGCAAACGTTAATCTCTATAACCACTGTAAGCTGAAAATAAAGTAGACTACATCTCCGTTAATGTAATCTACATTAAATTAAAGCTAAACTTATGTGGGAGAAAATAGCAAAAAACGTTTTAGCTCGTTACTGATGTTAATGTATGTCTCAGACAAAAAAATTGTCTTTACCATTCAGAGACATGTTGATGTGGACGTCCTTCAATTGACTGTTGTTCCTCTTCCGTTTCCAGCTCTGGTTCAGAGTCTGGCTCAAACATATACGGTTGAATCCCGTAGGTCGCGGCCAGGTCGGGTTCATTAACAACTTGCGCCATGATCTCTTTTTGGAATGATATGCTGAAGTTACCTGCGGTGTCAAGCCCCCTCCTTCCTGCCACCAATCAACGCGCCCCTCATTTGCATTATTAAAATGACCGTCCACGACAGCCAAAACCTCGCATCAGATCTCGCGAGACAATAATGCATTCAGAAATATGGGTCAAACGAGCTCTCTGTTTATTTTTTTCCAATTTTTCTTTTTTAGAAGGGCATGAAATGACTATAATAGAGCGTGGGTATCAAAGTTAATACTACATTATGACTCCTTTAAATATTTTGTCAAATTTTCAGCTACTATAGAAGTGCATTACTCTTCCACATAATTACACTTCTTTTCTCATAAATGTGTGGGAAATGTGGACCTACTATTGACTTCAGACTGCTTTAGTCAGTCACCTTTTTTCATCAGTGATCTTGTGAAATTGTCAGTCTAATCTGAGACATGTATGTGCCTTTACTAAGTAAAAAACTCACACGAATTCATTTCATTCTGTTCTCATCCTCTCCACCAGCTGGATGAACTGAGACCATCTCCAGTCATATGTCAGTTTCACCCCAAAAAGGGAAGAAATAAGAAAGCCTCGATTTGCATAAAGGACAGAACGATTTTTTGCATTACAACATTTTCCCGACAAGCACAATGTGTCCAAATGTTGTACTTTTGCTTTTGTTTGTAATTCTCATTATTTTTGTTGATTCTATTTAGATTCTCATTATAATACAGTTATAAGAATCATCCTGTCTGGTCACAATTATTAGTAGTATTTATATTTTTAATCTGAATACTTAATAATAACACACAACAATAGTAATAATATAGTAATTACAGTAATGATTTTTTTTTTTTTTTTTCTTCATGATCATTGATTCACTTTTTCATTTCTTTGTGAGATTCATCAACATACAATAGCACAGTACCGTGGAAATTCACCAGCTCAAATGGCTCCCATCCAGTTGGTTTAAGTATATTTCTTATTCAATAACACAGTACAACTGTTAAATTCATGTTCAGAATGCTTTTTCCTTTGGCGTTTCACTGGTCAACACAACTCGGGATGTCTAACGCCACATTTCAGGTTTATGAATGACATACAAACGTTCACAGTTGGAGAAAAACGTCCAAATATCTTTAAATCTAAATGCAGATTCTCAACACAAATGGATGCTTACTATCCAATCTTTTTATTTTCTGTTTTCCCGAGTGAACGGACGAATTCTATAACTATACCGTTGTATTTTGGGAAAAGAAACCCTTATTTGGGTTGCCATGGATAGACTGAAACTCGAGAGCCGGCTTTCTAAGCTACATTTATATACTGTAAGAAGTAATTATACACGTTTTTAAGTTTCTGTTCATTTACTGTGAGCAAACATGTACTATGATAAAATCCGCACTTCCAACACTCTAAGAAAAGGTTCTATATTGAATCTTATAGGGTTCCGTCAGGCACTTCACATAGAACCTTTTAGGAGATTCATTTTATGGATTTACTTTTTAATTAATTAATTTGGTTTTAACTGATCTTTTTATTTTAATTAAAGGGGTCGTGAAATGACTTTTTATTTTCCTTTATAATTTTCATCCTTTATAATAAGTTGATTTCTAAAGTTAATTCAGTTTTTTTGCGCAAACAAAATGCAGAAAAACAATTATTTTCAACCCTCATTCTGGCCCTCTGTCGGAAATGATCAGTTTTTAAGGCGCGGCTCCTTTAAGGCTTGTCGGTAAACGGCCACTGTTATGATTGGCTAACGTCATGGCATTGGAAACGGTATCAACGGCCACTCCACTATTGCACGCGAGTAAGTGTTTTGAAAACATTATCCATATAAAACCATCATTTACATACACAACATTATGAAATCCTTTAACTACGGTTTGTGATGAAGATACTGTCAGATCCAATACAGTTGCTGCTTCATCTGTCAATCAAAAGTTTCTTTGAACTCTCCATTACACTCGCCTCGTTCACAAAACGAAATGCTCCGAACAAACATATAATCCTCCGACACGATCCGGGACGCCATTAAAATAAACCAACCACTTGTTTCTGACGCTGGGATCCTTCTTAAGTCTGTACAGAGACGCAAACGAGATGTTTAAACTGGATGTTCCTTCACTCTTCCATGTATCCTGTTGTCTGCAGACTCCAGCGCGTATACACCAGAAACTGAACACACATCTGTATACCGTATCAGTGTAGACAGCGTCAGTGATTATAATGGCTTCTGTTTGCTTTTGACGTGGCACTCACATCCACTGTAGGCAAATGCCAGCCGTTAAGTGGGCGGAGCCTATGATGCGATGGTGTAAAACTATTCGTCGATGTCTTGCTCAGGAGGCGGGCATATGCAAATACATTTACCCATGTGACATCACAGCTTGATTAAATAAATGCTTTGTTTATAATGAGGCGGATGTTTTAAGCTATGAAACTTGCAGGATGTTTTAATGGTACAAAGTGTCAAAATATCAAGGCAAATTTGATTTCTCATGTCATGACCCCTTTAAATTGAACAGATTAAACAGCTTGCAAACATACTTTATACACTAGAAAAAATTGCAATAACCTGTTAAACGAACGTATTATATACATTTCATCTAATATAGAACCTTTTTTCGGCATAAAATTAAAACTGGAACCCTAGAGTTCTAAATAGAACCTCACAGAACCTGGTCTTCTCGGAGTGAAGTCTCCCTCCACCACAGGGGGAGCTATAGGCCACATATAACCACACATATTGACCTGGATCACAATCTTGTCTTTCTTCCCTGTCTCATGCTCCTTCATGTCCTGATTTGTATAATACGTGACTGCACTTTGATAATGTGTTGTGGTTTTGAAAGCCTCCTTGTGCTGGTTAAAGTCCACATGCTCTCGGGAAACTGAAGATAAAATGCCACTTGATGGAGAGTAAAATTGAGTTGCATGAAGAAGTGTCTGAACAGTCAAGCTGTAATAAGATTCACCGGTACTTCATTATTCAGTACTTGATTTATTGTACCTGCATGAAAGCAGCTGTTGCATCAGTGGGGAGGAATACTTTCATATGTAACCGCATTATTCCGAATGTTTTACATTATTCCCAATGATTTCTTGGAGGATTGGTTATTGCTGTTACCACTGTTGGACTGTTCTCTGAGGCGTTATGTAAGTGATGAGGCTGTCTTGAATTGTCTTGTTCTCTTGGTCCAACTCTCCTTTTTCTGGAGAATCCTGAAGCATGATTTCTGGAAGTGTAAACTGTCCGATTCAAATAAACGTGCTGCTAGAAATAATGAGTTGGAGATTTCTGCGAGTAGGCTGGACAATTGAGGTGTAAACTTCACGCAGTTGGTCCGTCACTAGTGAAATCACATTTACTTTGCCTAGAGACCTTATGTAGCTCCGCCCCTTTTCCACGCGTCCGGTTTGTGTTTCCACAGCATGAAGGTAAGATCTTCCAGATTTAAGAATGAACCGCTCGTTTAAAAATCTTCCTGGTCTACTGACATTTGTTATGACATCCGCTTCAAACATTACAATGATCATGATAACTTTCATTAACTCTACAGTAAGTAAATCCACTTCACGAGCTAATTACTCTTCAACAGCGATGCCATAGAAATATACAGAGCGACCGCAAAAATGGAAAAGTTTAAAGATCCATTGCAAAGATTCTGTGTGTTTGTTTCTCTGGAACATAAGGTCTATAAAGATTTATCATTTTTAAAAGTCCCCCCCGTGGTGAAAATCAAGTTTTTAAAGTTGTTAATATGTATATGTGGTGTTTTTAATATGCTTTAAGTCAAACCATGTGTAAGTTCATAAGTCGACAGCATTGCTGAGTAAAACTGCAGTGAACCAAAGACAGTCTCAAAAACACGGTTTGAAATCGCTGGTGTTTCTGACGTCACACACTACCTTGTAACCAATCAGATCAACGTGTGATCGTCAACCAGTGGATCTCTGAGCTGAGTGAGTGAGTGGAGGCGGGGCTCATTTGCATATTCATAGAACCGCGTATACTAAATGAGGCAAGGGTGTCGAGTTACATTCAAGCTATTTTAAGCCATAAAGAAAACATTTTCCAGGAAAAAAAAAAAACGTTTAAATATGTAATTTTGGTGATCAAAGATGTGTTTTAAGGGATACAATTATTTTAATTGTTAATTTATAAACCGTAAAAACAATTAACCTGAGTTCTGATGATAAGAGAATCATTCTGTTAATGATTACTTAATTAAACAAAATAATAATTTGCATGCTTCAGTGGAAGAGTATTTTTTGTTGTTGTTGCTCAGATCTCAGATTGTAATGTTGTGATTCATCTGAGAGCTGGATGGTTTGTTTCACAGCAGCTTCTATGCTGAAAATGAGTCAGAGATATAAAGGCAAGGCTGCGGTGAAACTGCGGCCCTGCAGCACCGCTCATTTTAGACGTCTCACTAACCTGACACACATAATTCAGGTCATGAAGCACAAATGAGTTCAGTTCATTAGTCAGGTGTAATCAGATGTGTTGCATAAGGAGTAACATCCCAAATGTGCTCATGGGCTCCTCCTGTAGGACAGAGAGACGCACTCAACAGTGACACCGTGTGGTTACATTACACAATGATCTGCAACTGAAAGCCTATTACAGAAACTGTGAGTGTCCATAGATTACAATCATTTTAAACCAGTGCTCGAAGTGGGCCGTATACGCACCGGTATTATTTGAAAATGTCATTTTTAAATTGACACGTATTGTTTATGAGACATTAGATCAACAACATGCAGAGAAACGTTTAAAGACACAATCACAATGTAAAAATGATTTGTTGGTTTTACTTAAAGTACCCTAACCTGGTTGTCTCTTTTAAAGTCCCCCTGTGGTGAAAATCCAGATTTTAATGTTGTTTATATGTCTCTGTGGTGTTTTTAATATGCACACATTTAGCCAGTGAGTCTGGAGCCATCAGGAAGTGGAAGTGTGCGTTAGGCCCTGTTTACAGCTGGTATTAAGATGCGTTTTGGTCGATCGGATCACAAGTGGACGACACTAAATACAGGAGTAAACGGGTCTAAAATGTGACCACTTTCAATCACTTCCAGAGTTGAAAAGCCATTCGACCGGATTGCTGTGGTAGTGTAAACACTCACGTGATTGAATGTGTTCAAACAGCCACAAAAGACTGTCTACTCTCCGTCTACTGACCTAATGATGAACATTATGGGGAGAACGCTAGCCGGACGGGATTGAGGAAGAACCAAGTTTGGTTTGAAGATGAAAAACATTCCTCTGCAAGGCCTCTGATTGGACAGACAGAGAATCAAACAAACGTAATAAAACATTTGCAATAATGACAGAGGACACACGATCTAAAATGTTCTGACATGTTAATTTATTGCACAAACAGCTTTGACAAAAATGTACTCTGATATTAAACACATGACCAAGAAATCTGAGGGAAAGACAAGGGAAACTTTCATTATATTTCAGTTAAAATCTGTTAATACGGTTGTTTTTCTTGAAGTGACGCGAGATGATGAAACCGTTCAGGAATCAAGCCGAGGGGAAGCGAAACCTCCTCGAGATCCTTCATTTTGCGTTTCAGCAACACAATAGTCCAGAAGCACATGGATTCATAACACACAGAAAAGCTCCTCTGACACTTCATAAAGGGGAACCAGGAGAGAGGATCTGCTGAACATCACAGCCCTGTTTGACAGCACGTCTGCAAGTAAAGACCCTGGACTGTTTGTTTAGGCTTAAATGTTTTACAAAAGTGCCACCGTAGTAAAGCGAGACGTCTGAGCCTGTTACACAGGACACACACTACATTAACCTGATATTCATCCCGCAGAGTTTAGAGTCCACTCACAAATAAAATGTCGTCATTGGGTCCAAACATTCAAGCCTTCCAAAATCTTTGTGAAACACAAAAAGGCAAAGAATATTCATGCTGGGTTTTTTCTTTTTAGTATATCGACAGTGAATAAGAAAAAGTGAAAAGCAACATGAAAGTATCAGACTTCTCTTTTGCAATAGAGTCCTGCAGGAATGACCCGGAAAACCCGGAAGTCTGGTTCCCTCCTGATTCTCCTATGGGGTTTTTCAATTTATGAGTGGAATAATATGTGGTAAACATAAATTGACAATACATGGACGTCAAACTGCACACACACCAAACTGCCTTATCTTGTTACTTACTAGAAACATACGTTTTCTAAAACAAACAGCTTCAAAATGTGCGTTTTCGATATCGGTGTTGTAGAGCAAAACGTGTGTAAGTATCGTAAAATATCGTATCGTATCGTAAAGTTGTGTTTACCACAGACCTTATTTCATTCATAAATTGAAAAATCTTGAGGAAACAAGAGGTGGATTTGAAGTCATCCCTGCAGCACACTATAATATCATCATCGACAGCAGTTTATGCGTCTCATAACTCGTCATGATGCGGCAATTTTAATGTGCAGAAATGCGAATGAGATTTCAGAGCTTTGGCGATCGGGGAAGTTTTATCTATAATGTCAAATTCTGAATGTTCATCAGACAAATCTGACATTACTTGGGATATTGTTTGGACTACTTTTGGCCCTTTTCCTGTTTTTCCATGGTCTAGAAAAGAGCAGCGTGAACATTCTTCCAAACATCTCTCTTTGAGTCCCACAGATGAACGACACGAGGGCGAGTGAATGAGGATTATCTGTTTAAAGTGAAAGAAAGCATCTCCTACATATCATCCACGTCAAAGCAAAGTATAACGGACTCTGAAAGTGTAATAAACTCAGTTGCATTCTGGGAAATCGACAACAGATGAACGGCGGAGGAATTCTGACAGGCTTATTTTTTCCTCAAAGTTGAACACATACAAATCAAAGCACGTAACAGTCACATATAATGTTTTAGATCCCAGTTCAGATCATCTCTGGCTTTTTTGCATATGTTGTGTTAAAAAAATACAATTTATCGTGATGGATCTTCGGTGAACATCCTCTCTAAACTGTGTGCTCATGTTTATATACAGGACACATGGATGTGTGTGTGTGTGTGTGTGTGTGTGTGTGTGTGTGTGGCTGAAGCAAGTCTGCAGTAGAAGAGATGCTGACAGTCTTTGGCAGAAACACAAGGAGAGATTTGATGCAGATGATGCAGCCAGAGCACAACACACACGTTTACAGGCTCAACACACACACACTGCACCTCGTAAGAGAGTCAATCTCACGAAAACATCATATTCCCTCCATCCAGAATCAAAAGACAAAAACAACACTTTACAATAAGGTTGAGTAGATTAGTTACGGCTGGTATCATGAACGACAAAAACTATATACTATTGATCCTTGCTACCTCACATTCATTCATAAAGCATTTACTGATGTTAGAATGTTTCAAAAATATGTAAGAATACATTCTGTATTGTTCTTTATTAATGTCAAGTAACGCATTAACTAATGTTGGTGAATAAAACCTTATTATAAAGTGTTAAGAATAAAACGACTTAAAAAAAGCAATATTAGGGCAATTTCCATGACATTCATGACAGTTATGCATATTCTATGGAAGCTTGTTTCCGCCACAGAATGAAAAATAAAAAGGGTGATTGAAACTTTTACCTCAGAATTTCGTGATATAAAGTCGCAATTGTGAGATAAAAAGTCTCAATTATCTTTTAAAATGTTTTATTCTGTGGTGGAAACAAGCTTCCATAATATTCCCTCATTCTCATTACACGAATAATCATTTTAATTACCATAATTTAAGTTTTTTTTTCTTCATATTTGCTTAATGAGATTCGGTGCATATTTTTGAAGTTCAAAAATTCATAATGGTTGAAAAAATTGGCTTTATGTGCCTTTTTTCTTTTGATTTTAGAAGTGAAATACAATTGGGACATTTCTCATGAGATTAACCCCCCCCCCCCCCAAAAAAAAAATATACAGTTTATTGAGCTGATGAATAGAAAAGGCAAAAGTACAGTAAGGAAGAGAGGATAATAAAACATTGAGTCACTCAGAAGGAGGAGTGTAAGACAGACAGACAGACAGACAGACAGAAGGCACACTGCTTTAAAAAGCATAATTCAGTCTGCTGATGTACGAAACACAACAGTAGTGCCAGACACAGACCTCACAGTTTCAAAACCCTGTTCAGTCACGGGAAGACCGGCGAGAAATCAAGTCACGTGATCAGGAGGAGGAGGAGTCCTGCACCTCACTGAAGAAGAGGTCAAAGGTCAAAGGCGATGGGGTTAATGAGAAACAGAGGAGTGGTTTATCGTGTTACTGTGCGAGAAAGACGGGAATATGAGGTTTAAATCAAATATGATTAGAAGATAATAGAAAACGCATGAGTGTTGCTGAATTACAACAGGTTTCTGCTCCCAAAAATGTTCTGAGGATCCACAAACTCCTTCACCGACTTGAGCACGCCGAGCCCCACGCCGGACACGCTCTCTTTCATCCATTCCTTCCGGAGCTTTCCCACTGTGAGAGAGAGAGAGGGGGAGAGAGAGAGAGAGAGGGGGAGAGAGAGAGAGAGAGAGGGGGAGAGAGAGAGAGAGAGGGGGAGAGAGAGAGAGAGAGAGAGAGAGAGAGAGAGAGAGAGAGAGAGAGAGAGAGAGAGAGAGAGAGAGAGAGAGAGAGAGAGAGAGAGAGAGAGAGAGAGAGAGAGAGAGAGAGAGAGAGAGAGAGAGAGAGAGAGAGAGGTTGGATGATGGATGTTCTGCGGTGGGCGGCACTGCTGAAACGCTGAGATGTTTTGCATGATGTGATTTATGGAGAGCAGCAGACTATCAAACTCATTATCCCTGAGCTCCCAGAGGAGAGAAACTACAGCAGCACAACTCACATTTCTGCCTGTCTGTCTGTCTGTCTGTCTGTCTGTATGACTGTCTGTCTGTCTGTATGACTGTCTGACTGTCTGTCTGTCTGTCTGTATGACTGTCTGTCTGTCTGTATGACTGTCTGACTGTCTGTCTGTATGACTGTCTGTATGACTGACTGTCTGTCTGTATGACTGTCTGTCTGTATGACTGTCTGTCTGTATGACTGTCTGTCTGTATGACTGTCTGTCTGTATGACTGTCTGTCTGTATGACTGTCTGTCTGTCTGTCTGTATGACTGTCTGACTGTCTGTCTGTCTGTATGACTGTCTGTCTGTCTGTCTGTCTGTCTGTATGTGTCTGTCTGTATGACTGACTGTCTGTCTGTATGTCTGTCTGTATGTATGACTGTCTGTATGTCTGTATAACTGTCTGTCTGCATGACTGTCTGTCTGACTGTCTGTCTGTCTGTATGACTGTCTGTATGACTGTCTGTCTATCTGTATGACTGACTGTATGTCTGTTTGTCTGCATGACTGTCTGTCTGTATGACTGTCTGTCTGTATGACTGTCTGTCTGTCTGTCTGTATGACTGTCTGTCTGTCTGTCTGTATGACTGTCTGTCTGTCTGTCTGTATGTCTGTCTGTATGTATGACTGTCTGTATGTCTGTATAACTGTCTGTCTGCATGACTGTCTGTCTGTCTGACTGTCTGTCTGTCTGTATGACTGTCTGTCTGTCTGTATGACTGTCTGTCTGTCTGTATGACTGACTGTCTGTCTGTATGTCTGTCTGTATGTATGACTGTCTGTATGACTGTCTGTCTGTCTGTATGACTGACTGTCTGTATGACTGTCTGACTGTCTGTCTGTATGTATGTATGACTGACTGTCTGTATGTCTGTCTGTCTGTCTGTATAACTGTCTGTCTGCATGACTGTCTGTCTGTATGACTGTCTGTATGTATGACTGTCTGTCTGTCTGTATGACTGACTGTCTGTCTGTATGACTGACTGTCTGTCTGTATGACTGTCTGTCTGTCTGTATGACTGTCTGTCTGTCTGTATGACTGTCTGTCTGTCTGTCTGTCTGTCTGTCTGTATGACTGTCTGTCTGTATGTATGACTGTCTGTCTGTCTGTCTGTATGACTGTCTGTCTGTCTTTCTGTCTGTATGACTGTCTGTCTGTATGTATGACTGTCTGTCTGTCTGTATGACTGTCTGTCTGCATGACTGTCTGTATGTATGACTGACTGTCTGTATGTCTGTCTGTCTGTATAACTGTCTGTCTGCATGACTGTCTGTATGTATGACTGTCTGTATGTATGACTGTCTGTCTGTCTGTCTGTATGACTGTCTGTCTGTCTGTATGACTGTCTGTCTGTCTGTCTGTATGACTGTCTGTCTGTCTGTCTGTATGACTGTCTGTCTGTATGTATGACTGTCTGTCTGTCTGTCTGTATGACTGTCTGTCTGTCTGTATGACTGTCTGTCTGTCTGTAAGACTGTCTGTCTGTATGACTGTCTGTATGTCTGTATGACTGTCTGTCTGTCTGTAAGACTGTCTGTCTGTATGACTGTCTGTATGTATGAATGTCCGTATGACTGTCTGTCTGTCTGACTGTATGACTGACTGTATGTCTGTCTGTATGTATGACTGTCTGTATGTCTGTCTGTCTGTATAACTGTCTGTCTGCATGACTGTCTGTCTGTATGACTGTCTGACTGTCTGTCTGTATGACTGTCTGTATGCATGACTGTCTGTCTGTATGACTGTCTGACTGTCTGTATGACTGTCTGTCTGTCTGTATGACTGTCTGTCTGTCTGTATGTGTCTGTCTGTATGACTGACTGTCTGTCTGTATGTCTGTCTGTATGTCTGTATAACTGTCTGTCTGCATGACTGTCTGTCTGACTGTCTGTCTGTATGACTGTCTGTATGACTGTCTGTCTGTCTGTATGACTGTCTGTCTGTATGACTGTCTGTCTGTATGACTGTCTGTATGACTGTCTGTATGACTGTCTGTATGACTGTCTGTATGACTGTCTGTCTGTCTGTATGACTGACTGTCTGTCTGTCTGTCTGTATGACTGACTGTCTGTATGTCTGTCTGTATGTCTGTATAACTGTCTGTCTGCATGACTGTCTGTCTGTATGTATGACTGTCTGTCTGTCTGTATGACTGACTGTCTGTCTGTCTGTATGACTGTCTGTCTGTCTGTCTGTATGACTGTCTGTCTGTCTGTATGACTGTCTGTCTGTCTGTATGACTGTCTGTCTGTCTGTCTGTAAGACTGTCTGTCTGTCTGTATGACTGTCTGTCTGTCTGTATGACTGTCTGTCTGTCTGTAAGACTGTCTGTCTGTATGACTGTCTGTATGTCTGTATGACTGTCTGTCTGTCTGTAAGACTGTCTGTCTGTATGAATGTTCGTATGACTGTCTGTATGTATGACTGTCTGTCTGTATGCATGACTGTCTGTCTGTATGTATGACTGACTGTCTGTCTGACTGTCTGTCTGCATGACTGTCTGTCTGTCTGACTGTATGACTGTCTGTCTGTCTGTATGCATGACTGTCTGTCTGTCTGACTGTCTGACTGTCTGTATGTATGACTGTCTGTCTGTCTGTATGCATGACTGTCAGTCTGTCTGTCTGTATGCATGACTGTGTCTGTATGCATGACTGTCTGTCTGTATGTATGACTGTCTGTCTGTCTGTATGACTGTCTGTCTGTATGTATGACTGTCTGTCTGTATGTATGACTGTCTGTCTGTCTGTCTGTATGCATGACTGTCTGTCTGTATGTATGACTGACTGTCTGTCTGTATGACTGTCTGTCTGTCTGCATGTATGACTGTCTGTCTGTATGTCTGTCTGTCTGTATGCATGACTGTCTGTCTGTATGTATGACTGACTGTCTGTCTGTATGACTGTCTGTCTGTCTGCATGTATGACTGTCTGTCTGTATGTCTGTCTGTCTGTATGTATGACTGTCTGTCTGTATGTATGTATGACTGTCTGTCTGTCTGTCTGTCTGTATGCATGACTGTCTGTCTGTATGACTGTCTGTCTGTCTGCATGTATGACTGTCTGTCTGTATGTATGACTGACTGTCTGTATGTATGACTGTCTGTCTGTATGACTGTCTGTCTGTCTGTCTGCATGTATGACTGTCTGTCTGTCTGTCTGTCTGTATGACTGACTGTCTGTCTGTATGTATGAATGTCTGTATGACTGACTGTCTACAGTATACAGTATGTATGACTGACTGTCTGTATGACTGCTTGTCTGTCTGAATGACTGTTTGTCTGTCTGTCTGAATGACTGTTTGTCTGTCTGTCTGTATGACTGTCTGTCTGTCTGTCTGTCTGTCTGTCTGTATGACTGTTTGTCTGTCTGTCTGTCTGTCTGTCTGTCTGTCTGACTGTCTGTCTGACTGTCTGTCTGTCTGTCTGTATGACTGTTTGTCTGTCTGTCTGTATGAAGACTGTGTCTGTCTGTCTGTCTGTCTGAATGACTGTCTGTCTGTATGACTGTTTGTCTGTCTGTCTGTATGAAGACTGTGTCTGTCTGTTTGTCTGTCTGTCTGTCTGTCTGTATGACTGTCTGTCTGTCTGTCTGTATGACTGTCTGTCTGTCTGTCTGTATGACTGTCTGTCTGACTGTCTGTCTGTCTGTCTGTATGACTGTTTGTCTGTCTGTCTGTATGAAGACTGTGTCTGTCTGTCTGTCTGTCTGAATGACTGTCTGTCTGTCTGTCTGCTGCTCTCATGTTCAGACTAAACTCCACCAAACATATACATCAATATCAGTTAAACAACTTTGTAACAAAATATTACATTACATCTCATAAATTGATAGTAAATAACCTATCAAAAATACTTAAAAATGCTATTTATAAAATATGACACGATAAAATGATATGAAAACTGATGGTTGCCAGGGCGTCGCTGTTCTGTGTTGAGTTAAACAGAGTGTTTTTAATATGTTGCTATGAGGTTGTTAGGTTGTTGCTTACTGGCCGAACAAACAAACAAACAACACAAAAACACTATCAATCACTGATATTAAAGCCTTCAAGCTGAAGACTAATTTCATGCTATGGCCGATAAATGGCTGATATTAATATTCTATACCATTTTGTTAAATAGTAAATAAAAATAAACCCCTCAAATCTTTAAATGCTACAAATGATTTTAGGCATCACAATATTATATTGTAGAGTGTGAAAATAGATATTAATTTAGAAATTTGCTGAAGATTAGTTTGAACAGTGTTATTAAATTGTTTAGTCAAGATCATTAATTATTGTTATTATTAAAACATTATATCATTATAGTTGTTTTTAAAAGATGAATCAAGTTAGATTAAGGAACAAATCTAAACATAAAATAGGGGGATTGAACAGTGTTATTAAATATTATTCATTATTATGAATCCATTATTATTACTGCTATTTAATAATTATTCTTAATAAATCATAGAACAGACAGACAGATAGATAGATATGCTGGCCCCTAGACATAATTCACACCTTCATGCATCTATAAAATTTCGTTAATTAAAATAATCTGCTAATATAATATAAGAATTGAAGAGAATAGAATACAATATAGTTATGATTTCTTTCTCATATCATTAAATCAATGACACATTCATGAGTGTTGTGTTAATATAATCCCACACAGCATATTTGTCAGAACAGCAGTTTAGAAAACCTCGACGTCTCTCAGTCTGTCTCTCACACGCTTACTATGATTGATAAGCGACCAGACGGCGTTTCGTCATAATACATTACCGTATGAGAAGGGGGCGGAGCTTAGGGCCAGGGCTGATCGCTATTGGCAACCGCCCAAGCTGTGCATATGCAAACAGGTCTAGTGGCGACAGAGCCAATCATCTCGCATGAGAGAACAGAGGGCCGGCCCACCGAACGCACACGAGCCAATCACGAGCGGCCCCTCCTCAAACGCCCAGCGGTGTGTGTGTGTGTGTGTGTGTGTGTGTGTGTGTGTGTGTGTGCTGGGCGACAGACAGAAACAGAAGGAGGCATGACTGCATCATTGCCTCCATCACGGAGATAATTTACACATCTATCATCTCGCCATCAGCTCTCTCTTTCCATCACTATCCTGTCACTATTCATCTCTCATAACCACTTTCACACAGCTGAGACATGCAGAAACTACAGCCAGGGACAAAAGCATAGGTGTGTGTGTCCAACAACGGCTGAATAAAGAGGAAGAGCTCAGGAGTGTGAGTGTGTTTGAGGCTGATGCACTCGTATAACCCCTGCTCTTCACCTGCAAAAACACACACACACACACACACACACACACACACACACACACACACACACGCTGTTGGTGTTTCCTCAGGCGTGTGTCCACACATGCTGTGCTCAGAAGACACGTTTAAGCATATCTGCATGGTTCCAAACAAACAAACCCGAAAAACAAAACTCCTACTGTGAAGACCAACAAGAACTCTTAGAATCCGGGTCACGGCACCAGAAAAAGTGTTGCACTTTGTAGCGGTCGCATGAGTCCAAACACATCACTGTTACTACATGTAGGACAGCTGAGGTGATCGTTGGTCTGGACAGCACTGGAATATTTGATTCATTTTAGTGAATCACTTTGTTTGGATAGTTCCTTTGAATGACCAACCTAAACACACAAATGATTCACTGATTCATTTGATTCATTATTTTCACAATGTACTCTGAAGCCCTTCATTTTTTTTTTTTTTTTTGCAGTGAAATAAATGTTCAGTTAGTTCCGTTTGCTAGATTTGTTAGGGCAATTCACTAAAACCAACCGCTTAAACACACAATTGATTCACTGATTCATTTGAGTCATTACTTTCACGATCAATTGATTCACTGATTCATTTGAGTCATTATTTTCACAATGTTCTCGGAAACCCTTCATCTTGGTAGTGAAATAAATGTTCAGTTAGTTCTGCAAGCCAAGTTCATTTGGATGGTTCATTCCAATGAAAACACAAATGATTCACTGATTCACACAAAATAACACCCCCTCCCCCACCACAAATACTCACCGATTCATTTCAGTCCTAACTTTCAAAATATTCTTGGAAGCTCTTCTTTTTGTAATGAAATAAATGTTTAGTTAGTTCTATCATCTAGGGTTGCTAGGTTCCTTTGGACAGTTCATTTCACACAAATGATTCACTGAATCATTCTCTTTTCTTGTAGTGAAACACATTTTTAGTTAGTTCGGTTTGCTAGGGCTGTATTAAACTTTCATTTTGTCAATGTTTTCAAGACGTCACCAATCTCCCACCAAAGTTATTCAGTCAAGTGATTGACAAATGCAAATCAGTTCAGGTTATTTCAGACTCCCTCACTAAAGGCTGTTTGAACGGTCTCTCTTTAACTCTTAGCACATCTATTTTAACGTGTTCTTTCAAGGTTCAAAGGGCATATTTTTGTTGGTTTAGTTTGCTTTGTTGCACACTGACCGTGTGTACGCATCTAAGGAACTGTGTGTGTTTGTGTTTAGAGCGAGTGGAGGTCTGGCAAGCGTGTGTATTCACAGCTCTGACCCGTGGTAAACACAGGTTAGTAAACTGTGTGTTTCTCTCCTGCGCCCTCCCACCTCGCCAGCCCAGACTACATCTGTTTTTCCAGATACACACACACTCACTTCATTTGTCATGCTGTGATTGTGTGTAGACAAAAGGGCCTGTCGGCAGGCAGATAGTACCGCAGTACCGCTATTAATCACAATTACAGAGAACTACCCCCCCCCCCCCCCCCCCCAACACACACACACACACACCATCAGCATGGCTTTCTTTCTTTTAGATAGCAGTCATGAAAGTTTATAAACATCAGCTCACCCTTTCCTCTCTCATTTCAAAGGTATAGTTCATTCAAAAATTAAATATCACCTGCACATCGTTTCAAATACTTTATTCTCTCTCTTCTGTGAAATAAAAGATGTGATTTTCCATCTGATCTTTGAATGATTCATTCACAAATCTGATCAGGTCGCAGCATTAGACAACTCTTTTGATATTAACTCACAGTATTAAATTATTAGTCTTCAGAATTGTATCTTTTGTATTCCACAGAACAAAGAAAAAAGTCGTTCAGTTTGGAATGAAATAAGAGTCAGGAAACAAAGTTTTTGAGTGAACTATTCCTTTATCCGTCCATTTAAGACTCGACCTGTGGGCTACAGATCTCTGTGTGTGTGTGTGTGATTAATGAGTCTGGTGACGTTTAGCTAGCAGCAGGCGGACGGTAATGTAGATAAGTCATGTGTCTCAGACCCAATAAACAGGACAAACCACCGACCCCAACGCTACCGTTCTCTAAAAGGCTGAGTAGTGGAGTCTAGAAGCCGAGGTCTGCGTGTGTTCGGTTTAATAGATTCATTTATTTCAGATGATTCACGTGCTGTGTGGTGAAACTCACCTCCATGATGGTGAGACAGACTTCCTCCATTGGCAAGAATCTCCTCCCGGGCCGCATGCTACACAATAGAAGCAAAACAAGACGTTAAGTATAATTTTTTAAGCCTAAAAGGAGAAAGATTGTCTCAGAAGCCCTTCTTTTTTATAGAGAAATAAATAGTTCTGCTAGGTTCATTTGGACAGTCCATTCCAGTGAACACACAAATGATTCACTGATTCACACAAATAAACAAACACAAATGATTCACTGATTCGAGTCAGAACTTTCAAAATATTTAGCAAGCCCTTACTTTTGTAGTGAAATAAATGTTTAGTAAGTTCTATCAGCTAGGGTTGTTAGTTCCTTTGGATAGCATAATAGGGGCACTTTAATTAAAATGATCTATTTTAAAGACTCCATGGTAAAAGGTAAAAAAATACTTTCATTTTCTCATAATATCATTTTCTCATAATATACATTGCACATCACCCCATTTTTCAAAGATTCTCAAACGACTCTTCAGAAGATTCAGTCTCTCTAAACCCCTCCTTTCCAAGTCTACTCTGCTCTGATTGGTCAGATGACCCAGTCTGTTGCGATTGGTCTACTCTGCTCTGATTGGTCAGATGACCCAGTCTGTTGTGATTGGTCTACTCTGCTCTGATTGGTCAGATGGCCCAGTCTGTTGTGATTGGTCTACTCTGCTCTGATTGGTCAGATGACCCAGTCTGTTGAGATTGGTCTACTCTGCTCTGATTGGTCAGACGGCCCAGTCTGTTGAGATTGGTCTACTCTGCTCTGATTGGCCAGATGACCCAGTCTGTTGAGATTGGTCTACTCTGCTCTGATTGGTCAGACGGCCCAGTCTGTTGTGATTGGTCTACTCTGCTATGATTGGTCAGATGGCCCAGTCTGTTGTGATTGTTCTACTCTGCTCTGATTGGTCAGATGGCCCAGTCTGTTGTGATTGGTCTACTCTGCTCTGATTGGTCAGATGGCCCAGTCTGTTGAGATTGGTCTACTCTGCTCTGATTGGTCAGATGGCCCAGTCTGTTGCGATTGGTCTACTCTGCTATGATTGGTCAGACGGCCCAGTCTGTTGTGATTGGTCTACTCTGCTATGAATGGTCAGATGGCCCAGTCTGTTGTGATTGTTCTACTCTGCTCTGATTGGTCAGATGGCCCAGTCTGTTGTGATTGGTCTACTCTGCTCTGATTGGTCAGATGGCCCAGTCTGTTGTGATTGGTCTACTCTGCTATGAATGGTCAGATGGCCCAGTCTGTTGTGATTGTTCTACTCTGCTCTGATTGGTCAGATGGCCCAGTCTGTTGTGATTGGTCTACTCTGCTCTGATTGGTCAGATGGCCCAGTCTGTTGCGATTGGTCTACTCTGCTATGATTGGTCAGGTGACCCAGTCTGTTGCGATTGGTCTACTCTGCTCTGATTGGTCAGATGACCCAGTCTGTTGCGATTGGTCTACTCTGCTCTGATTGGTCAGATGGCCCAGTCTGTTGCGATTGGTCTACTCTGCTATGATTGGTCAGACGGCCCAGTCTGTTGTGATTGGTCTACTCTGCTATGAATGGTCAGATAGCCCAGTCTGTTGTGATTGTTCTACTCTGCTCTGATTGGTCAGATGGCCCAGTCTGTTGTGATTGGTCTACTCTGCTCTGATTGGTCAGATGGCCCAGTCTGTTGAGATTGGTCTACTCTGCTCTGATTGGTCAGATGGCCCAGTCTGTTGCGATTGGTCTACTCTGCTATGATTGGTCAGATGACCCAGTCTGTTGCGATTGGTCTACTCTGCTCTGATTGGTCAGATGACCCAGTCTGTTGCGATTGGTCTACTCTGCTCTGATTGGTCAGATGGCCCAGTCTGTTGCGATTGGTCTACTCTGCTATGATTGGTCAGACGGCCCAGTCTGTTGTGATTGGTCTACTCTGCTATGAATGGTCAGATGGCCCAGTCTGTTGTGATTGTTCTACTCTGCTCTGATTGGTCAGATGGCCCAGTCTGTTGTGATTGGTCTACTCTGCTCTGATTGGTCAGATGGCCCAGTCTGTTGAGATTGGTCTACTCTGCTCTGATTGGTCAGATGGCCCAGTCTGTTGCGATTGGTCTACTCTGCTATGATTGGTCAGATGACCCAGTCTGTTGCGATTGGTCTACTCTGCTCTGATTGGTCAGATGACCCAGTCTGTTGCGATTGGTCTACTCTGCTCTGATTGGTCAGATGGCCCAGTCTGTTGTGATTGGTCTACTCTGCTCTGATTGGTCAGATGACCCAGTCTGTTGCGATTGGTCTACTCTGCTATGATTGGTCAGATGACCCAGTCTGTTGCGATTGGTCTACTCTGCTCTGATTGGTCAGATGACCCAGTCTGTTGCGATTGGTCTACTCTGCTCTGATTGGTCAGATGACCCAGTCTGTTGCGATTGGTCTACTCTGCTATGATTGGTCAGATGGCCCAGTCTGTTGTGATTGGTCTACTCTGCTCTGATTGGTCAGATGGCCCAGTCTGTTGTGATTGGTCTACTCCGCTATGATTGGTCAGATGACCCAGTCTGTTGCGATTGGTCTACTCCGCTATGATTGGTCAGATGGCCCAGTCTGTTGTGTTTGGTCTACTCTGCTCTGATTGGTCAGATGACCCAGTCCGTTGTGATTGGTCTACTCTGCTCTGATTGGTCAGATGGCCCAGTCTGTTTTGATTGGTCTGCTTTTTAGTAGTTAAATAAATGTTTAGTTAGATCTATCAGCTAGGGTTGCAAGGTTCATTTGGACAGTTCATTTTACTCTCACCGGTAAATATTGAGAAATATTTGTACTAGTTTAAAGATCGATTGCTAATCTTTCCCTTTCTTGTTGTCCTTACCTCCACTTGTTCGTAGACATGAACTGGATCACTCAGACCCCGGTAATTAAAGGCAAAATAGAAATACACACAAGCACCTGCATCATACGTCTGTGTAACTCTGGAAAGAGAAAAACAAAGATAAAAACATAAGTTATGATGCTTTCAAGTCCATCCAGGGAAGATATCCACCATTATACTGACACCTAGTGGTGTGGATGTGGATGTAGCCATGATTATTATAATTTTTTTAAATACTTATAATATACCTTTTTATAATAATACTGAGTGCACTTTTAGGGACCATAATTACACTAAAATATACTCATGTATAATACATAAAATCTAGCCATTGACTTGAAGTTCCAATAAATGAAAAGCTATTGCTAGTTACATTATTATCCATCACTTAGATATTATCCAGCAAGCTTTATAACAATTCTTCATCAACGGTGCACAAAAAGCATACAGAAATTGTACAGGCCATTTTTACAATCATGATACTAATTTACCATCAACTAAAGATATCTATATCTATAATACATGCGTTGTTTGCTATGATTTCTTTATTTGTCACAGCAACTCAAAAAGTCTAGGTTCAAATAAAATCCAGCTTTTTCCACTGGTAATTACGACACTGTGATGGCCGTCATAATTTCTCTAATTTTGCTCAGTTTTCTTATTTTGTTCTGGTATATACACCTCAAAATCACTTATTTCTGAGAGGATGAGGAGTGTTTGATGTTTCTAGAATCAGTAATCGTAATATTCTTCCTGCCAAAGCGGATTTACGGCTGCTTTGGGGTTTTTAATGAGTCTAGAAAGGCACAAAGAGAAAGTGAGAGACACTGACATGCTTTCTATCCAGGCCCTGCCTGTGTGACCCTTGACTTTGAGACAAAGTAAGTTTAAGTTTATCTGGTTTTGCAGAGGTTAAATGGCCACATCAATCATGTCACACACAGCTGGAAAGCAAACGACAGGAAATGAATGGCTAGGAAATGCTCTTCAGCCCAAAACTCACTCTCTTTCTGTGTGACGGTAAAGGTGAGATAAGAATGAACACAGAGTTCACTAAACAATGCATTAAGCTATACCTCTAGATTTGTACATTTAATGAATAAAACGTAAACAGTGCTGGGTTATACAATAGTTGCCACCACCATGCTAGGGTCTTGTGGGTAATATTCACTTAACACTAGTCAGGATGGTTGTTAGACGCTTACTTATGGACAGCAAATCAAAGGTCAGAAAGATAGACGTGTGCGTGCGTGTGTGTGTGTGTGTGTGTGTGTGTGTGTGTGTGTACCTGCATGTGGACAGTGGAGGGAACTGAACTCCTCTCTCCTTACACTCTCTTACAATCCTCTCCTTCACATTCCTGCACAAGTCCAAAATCCTGAGAGACAGAAAAAAGAAAGAAAAGATAAATACTAAATAATGTGTTGTCAAGAGTAGACAAGAGTGGCCCAAAAGTCACCTAATCACTTTTATTCTGAAATGTTACAAATAGTCAAATTTAAATAATTAAAACTTTAATACAACAAAAATTTAAGTATGGGGAAAAACATAAAAATACAACAATAAAATCAATACAAAATGATCACAACCCCCCCTAAAAAAATACAAATATACAACTCAAATAAAAAACAAAACAAAAAATAAACAAAAGCACAACTAAACTAAACAAAAACAAATAGCAAAAACAAAACAGAAAAAACTACAGTAGTCAACATTTGAAGTGGATCAAAAAAGACAATAACAGGTATTGTTCAAAATTCATGTATAATTTTCAGAGTTCACATGAGTTTTGCTTTTTGTTCATGATCTGTGTTAATACTAAGAGCCAAAATTACAGGTACACATTGAGTCTGAAAGTTTTCCCTTTACTTTGTGTCCTTGTAACCTTCCCACCTCCACTAACGCCTCCAGACAGAGACAACAGCGTGTGTTAAAGAGAGCGTGGGCGATCAACAGACAGAGCACAGTGCAAAACAAGTGATCGCATACCTGTCCCAGGGCACAGACGTCTCAAACGACTCTCCCATCACGTAGTAGTCCATTCCCAAATCCTGCGCACACACACACACACATATTCAATCCTGTTCATTCAATCCCAGCGTACATTTAAGAACAAATGTATATGTTCGGAGATACATTTATAAGGATAGTGTAGAGTCTGCTGTATCATCTCAAAATAAACCCTGACGGGACAAACCGGACCGCTGACGTAATGCAATCAGTGCTTGACCAATCATAGGCAAGTATTATATATCACACTATCATTTTGTTCACAAGCAGCTATATATAAATATATATATATATATATATAATACTTCAAATGCTCGGGGTCGATACGATTTTTTTGTTTTTTCAAAATTCTCTTCTGCTCACCCAGACTGAATTTACTTGATCAGAAATACAGTAATATTGTGAAATATTATATCCATTTAAAGTAACTGTTTTCTATGTGAATATACTATAATAAAGTGTCATTTATTCCTGTGATCAAAGCTGAAAGTTCAGCATCATTACTCCAGTCTTCAGTGTCACATGATCCTTCACAAATCACTCTGATATGATGATTTGATGATCAAGAAACATTTATGATTATTATCAGTGTTGAAAACAGTCGTGCTGCTTCATATATTTGTGATATATTTCTTTCAGGATTCTTCGAAAGTTCAAAAGAACAAAATCTTTTGTAACATTATAAATGGCCTTAATGTCATGTAATGTAATGTTTCCATATGGAATAAAAGTATTTAATAAAATAAAAAATCGTACTGACCCATGACTTTTGAATGAAAAAAAAAACATGCCATCCTAAACACACATTTAGGGCTAGATATAAAAATACAAGTTATTTGTAGTTGCATTTTGGTGTATTTTGAAGTCTGTTGAAATGAAGGGGATTCATAACACACCCGGAGATACGCGATCACAAACGTCAGCATGTAACCCCTCTGACCGTTGTCCTCTCCTGCTGCCAGTCCCCTAAAACACACACACACACACAGCAACAAAACAGAGTACAGGTCATTGGGACGTGAAGTGGGAAATCATATATTTTCAGCACAGTCAATGTTGCAAGAGAATAACCATCAAGGCGTTTGTGGTCTGGTGAACATTTCCCATATGGACACACACACGCACACGGAGGCAGTGGGTCAATAAGGTCAGCTGTGGGATCTATCCATTCATCCCCTTCTATCCATCACAATCGGCCTCTAATCAAATATTCGCAAAATCAAACCAACCTTTAATGCTGAAATCATTCAATCTGTGCTCTCTTTTCCTCACACACCCATCACTGCCACTGAAAGAGCCGTGATGAATGAGGGAGCATGAAAAGACAGAGACAAACGCCAGTGCTTTCGTATACAATCAGAAAGGTCAGTTAAGGTCAGGGGTCGCGACCCTAATGACCCATGCTGAACTATACTGGTGAAATAGTAACTCTGGTTCCATAGAAACGGCATAGATTGGAAGAACACACACAAAAACCAAGGGCTTCTTACCCGAATTTGGCTGCGATGTCGTAAACCTGTTTCTCGTGCTGCAAAACCTTCCCACGATCCCCCTCGAATAACAGCGTGGCGACACACAGGTGGTGCGGGTCGAATCCTTTAAACTGAGAGCAGAGTTGCACGGTTAGACAGCATGAAATCTAAAGAGACCCACAATCCATCAGTGAACGTTATTTTTAAGGAGAAAAATAATAATAATCCTTTTTGACAATTTGCTTCATCTAAAATGAGTTTTCATTTCTGATTTTATTTCAAGTTTGTGTGGGCGTAAAAAAAAAAAAACAATATTAGCCAATAATATCAGAGGCTACTTTTCACAAGCCAATCAAATCAGTCTAGCAACATTTCTTGCTTAGAATGTAGAATACAGTGGCTGACCAATCAGAATGAAGTATTCCAGAGAGGGGCGTAATAGAGTGCTTAGTGCCCGCCCACTCTTTTAGTATTTTCCCATAGGGATTTTAAAAAGTCTTTGTTAAAGAGTTACAAGCCATGAACCGAGCCGACCAGCTCCGAGGAGAGCCATAACAATAAAAATGTTGAAAATCAAACAAAAATACAAAGGTACAAGACTGTATACTTAACGGCTACGGTGAGGAATCCCATGAAGCATTGCAAATGAGATAATCGAATTAAAAACAATGAAGAAACATAAAACTACTCATTAAAAACAGCTGATTTTATGTATATGACATGTAAATATAATATATATAATAAGTTTTGCATATGCATATAATCATATATTTAAGTATTTTGAGATACGCGATTATATCATTCGCAGTGCTTCATGGGAGTGGGCGGAGTTAATGAGATCTTTAGCCACGTTCTGACTCTCTGATTGGTGGAATTTTCAGTAGAGCATCATGGGTAATGTAGTTTTTCACCACAAATTCTGCTGTTAAACATTTTAAGTTAAAATAATGCTGGCTGACGGCTTCAACAGAAGCAAATACCATTCATCGACAACCTCGTCACTCACAGTAGGGCCGTCTTTAAAGATTTATAAGTCATCGTTAAAAATCGATTTCCCTATGGAGAGTTTTTACTTCCAGTTGCGCTCTATAACAGCACTTAATTGTTGCAAAACTTTATTGACACACATTCACGCTTCTTTCTCACCTTTGTTATGTAGAATTTTTTCAAGCCGTCCACGAATGACGTGAACATGGAGGACACCTGCGGCTTGAGTGCATGACCTGTCAAAACATTGAAAACGTCAGTAAACCTCGGTATTAATCACGCAATCATTGAGCACCCCTTTTTTCAGGAGCTGTGTGCAGTCGTAAGCTTTCCGCTCGAAGCGAATGACTCTCGTGCTGCTCTAACGTCACCAAGCATCCCTCAGTTTTGCCCCTCGGATTTCCCAGAGGCCTTTGTGTCAGATTTATTAGCGGTGTGAACAATAGCGCAGTAATGACTGGAGACACAAAGAGAGGCAACGCTGCACATAAATCATCCTGATAGCAGTTCCTCTAATAATCTCACACACACACGCAGTCAGATTCACCTCAGAACCAACACAAGATCTCAGATAAATTGAAAAAATCAGCTGACATGAATCTGTGTGTGAAATATATCACACACAACAAGTCATGTCGCTGCCGTGGCCTAGCGGATAGCACACTAAGTAACCAGTGTTGTGTTCACTTACAAACTTCACTTCCTGTTTCTTAGAACTGGCAATATGATGATACTGTCAAATGGTAGTATTCTGTCATCTGGTAGAGATTTGTTGATGTCTGTGGTACAAATATTTGAATAGTTATCAGTATTTATGCACGAAAATGACTAAGAACTGTGAAAACTCGTGAACGCGGATCCACAACAGAACCGGAACACAATACAATGCTGAATAAAGTCTTAGTTTTTGTTATTTTTGGACCAAAATGTATTTTCGATGCTTCAAAACACTCTAACTAACCCACTGATGTCACATGGACTACTTTGATGATGTCTTTATTTCCTTTCTGGACAAGGACAGTATACCGTACATACATTTCCAATGGAGGGACAGAAAGCTCTCGGACTAAATCTAAAATATCTTCAACTGTGTTCTGAAGATGAACGGAGGTCTTACGGGCTTGGGACGACATGAGGGAGAGTCATTAATGACATAATGTTCATTTTTGGGTGAACTAACCCTTTAACGCTTCCAGAGAACGCCAACACTCACACATTCAGTCCCAACGACGAGGATCCACACCTTCGCGACGCTGTGCCATTCAGAGATTACATGTGTCTGAACGCATCCTTCTTCTGCTCGCGATTATAACACAGATATAAAAAAAACAACACTTCTGGGCTTGAAGAGTGTGCGTGCTGCAAAAGCCATTATGGTTACAGAGAGCAGAGTCTTCATTAAAGAGTCGATTCATCTCTCTCAGAAGTGCACCGTGGATGAAAACACAGATCCGTACAGGAGTTAACGAGGTCCCTGGAGACGGGGAGCTTTTCCACATTTATCTGGCAACCCCTCACAGATTCTCCCACATCTCCGCGTGTAACGTCATCAACCCCGGCGGCACGGAGAGCTTAATTGCTGCCAGGGCCATTTTTCATTGTTCCTGAACCGCGTGTTTGTGCATTCGCTCGCTGCTCAGCTGGTAAAATAATGATCAATTTCACTTTCTGCGCGGCGGCGGCGCGAGCGGGGGTTCTCCAGAGATGAATCACACCACACCGAATTAAACCACTGATGTAATGAATACACAGAACAACAACAACAAGTAATAAAAACAAAAACAAAGCTCTCAAATGCTAAATCTTGCAATTCATCTCTGTGGAGGAGTGTGATATGGAAACAGATCGCCGTCTCTAAAGCCAGGGCTGGATTGATTGTGGAAACGCAGGCTCTGCTTCTTGCTCTTCTTATCATGTTTTAGTTGCATAACCAACTCATAACACTCAGGGGTAATGCATGTTATAAATATACAGCACATCTGGCGGTCAATGACTTTACAGCTCCACACAAATACTAAATTGTCTAATTAAACATTGATGGCGCTTACAGTAGTTCAATGCGTTTGTGATGTCACACAACTCACTGTGAAGGTTTAGCTCATGAATATTAATTAGGTTCTGTGCAAATAATTTGGAAATTATGTATTGATTTGGAAATCAGATATGTGGCAGAGTAGTTACAATACATTACCAATAACATTAATGTTATAAATGTTTAAAATTAGTTTTAAAAATCTAAATAAAATGAAGCTTCTTATACAATGATTTGTCTTCTTGACCAACTGAAAGGCTCAAATGAACTTGTATAATATATTTAATTATGTAAAAAAAAAACTAAAAAAAAAACTGTATTATATTATTATCATACACTATCATTTAAAAGTTTGGGATCAGTACGATTTTTTTGAAAGAAAGAAATACATTTATTAAGCAAGACATTAACTTGATCAACATTTATAATGTTACAGAAGAATCTGTTTCATATAAGTGCTGTTCTTTTGAACTTTGTACATCACAGAGTCACGATTGTTTTCAACATTGATAATAATCAGAAATGTTTCTTGAGCAGCAAATCATCATTTCAGAATGAATTATGACGTATTTAAATATTTAATTAACACATTAATATCTTCATCCTTGCATCGGTCACTGTCAGTTCCAGGATTTTGAAGCTCAGTAGAAAAATTAATCAGCATCTTCATATTTAATATGGTGTTGGTCCAGCAGTAAAGTTTTCACTTTGAGAACGACAGGTTATATAACTACTATATTTAACAACCATTGAGAAATCACACCTGTCGTGTGGATAATGACAGAAGGGCTGCAGGACCATGATTATAATTTTTGCAATTACACCTTTTAAAGTCCCCCTGTGGTGAAAATCCAGCTTTTAATATTTTGTATGTCTATGTGGTGTTTTTAAAATGCTTTAAGGCAAACCATGTGCAAATGCATAAGTCGACAGCATTGCTGAGTATTTTCTCCAGTAAACCAAAGACAGTCTCTCAAAAACACGGTTTGAAATCGCTGGTGTTTCTGACGTCACAAACGACCTTGTAACCAATCAGATCAACGTGTGATCGTCAACCAGTGGATCTCTGAGCTGAGTGAGTGGAGGCGGGGCTCATTTGCATATTCATAGAACCACGCGTACCAAATCAGGCAAGGCTGTCGAGTTACATTCAAGATATTTTAAGGCAGGAAGAATTTTTTTTTGAGGAAAAACATTTAAATGTGTCATTTTGGTGATCAGAGATGAGGGATAAAATGGTTGACTACAGAGAAACTTTATAAAGCATCTGCTATACACATGAACATGAATGTAAGTTACAAGACATTGCTTCTTAAAGCACACAGATCACTGCGTATGTTACGGCAGTTTCCTGAGGTTTGTGTTATCGCTGAAGCGCAGGGGTGTGAAGTAACGAAGTCACTTTTTTGAGTAGTTTAAAAATGGTGCACTTTTGCTGGAGTACATTTTAAGTGATGTATCGGTGAGCCTTTTATTCCGCTATTTTCCCTCTGTTTGTGGTTGTTACGCGTTACATGCTTGTTTTAATTGTATTTTTATCCATCAACGTGATTGGATCGAGTAATCGGTCTCGTGACTGTCGTCAAATCAAATTCTGCATAGAAAACTTTAACGTTAATCATGGCTGCAGTGGAAGTGTATTCTTCAAGCAACAATTCAATCGAGATATCAGCATCTTCCTCTAATATGATAAGGTACATCATTTCTGATTACTCATTTTATATGTATGTATATATATGTATATATATGTATATATATGTATATATATGTATATATATGTATATATATGTATATATATGTATATATATATATATATATATATATATATATATATATATATATATATATATATATATATATATATATATATATATATATATATATATATATTAGGGGTGTAACGGTACACAAAAATCACGGTTCGGTACGTACCTCGGTTTTAAAGTCACGGTTCGGTACGTTTTCGATACAGCAAAAAGTAAGAAATGCCAGAGAAATTTCTTATTTGTTAAAAGAAAAAAATATTTTTTAAATAAGTTGAGTTTTCCTACATCTTGAAACTTTCAGGTTTATAAATGGGTGTCAACTTTGAAGGATGAACAAATAATGTTTTGGTCATCACATTAAAAATAACATTTAAATATATGAAGAGTTCAGATGCAAAAGCCATTTGAAATTTTCTTTATTTTTATCAAGCTTGTATATTTAAGTTCAGTAATTTCACTTAAATGGCAATGAAGATTACCTATTAATTGTCATTTGAGTGAAATTACAGAACTTAAATATACAAGCTTCATAAAAATGATCATTCTAGAAGAAAATTTCAAATGGCACATAGAGGCTTTTGCATCTGAACTCTTCATATATTTATTTATATAATATTTGAGTTTTGAAGTGCTGGAAAAAGATGTGTGAAGTAGGCTACTTGAAAGCATTTCACTATTCCAGCCAAACTGGTTACAGTTATGGTGAATGTTGCTGGTCTGTGGAGGTAAAGTATTACTAACTTAGTTCATTCACGGCACAATATTTCTCCTGGTGTCCACGTCAGCGCTGTTTGATCTAATAGAGATCTACGGTTAATAACGGAGAAATGTGAATGCTTCTCACTAGATATCGCAGCGATGTTATTACTTCAGTGGCGAATTCAAATGTTTTCTTTACTGGATCTCTTAGCGCTGTGTAGTGACAGTGTCGCTTGATCGAGATCGGCTCGCGCTGCACAGATGTTGCTGGTCCGAACTCCGAACTGATAAACGATCAGTGAAGCACATGAGTAGCGCAGTTTCGTTCCGCTTTCTTTACGCTTGTCATTTGATGTTGCGCAACGTTGTGGTGGTCGCACCAGCGCGAATTTTGTCGGTAGGAAAAATGGTCCAAGGAATCGTTCGGTTTGTATGCGTACCGAACCGGAAGCCTCGAACCGAAACGGTTCAATACGAATACATGTACCGTTACACCCCTAATATATATATATATATATATGTGTATATATATATATATATATATATATATATATATATATACACACACACACACACACACTCACCTAAAGGATTATTAGGAACACCATACTAATACTGTGTTTGACCCCCTTTCGCCTTCAGAACTGCCTTAATTCTACGTGGCATTGATTTAACAAAGTGCTGAAAGCATTCTTTAGAAATGTTGGCCCATATTGATAGGATAGCATCTTGCAGTTGATGGAGATTTGTGGGATGCACATCCAGGGCACGAAGCTCCCGTTCCACCACATCCCAAAGATGCTCTATTGGGTTGAGATCTGGTGACTGTGGGGGCCATTTTAGTACAGTGAACTCATTGTCATGTTCAAGAAACCAATTTGAAATGATTCGAGCTTTGTGACATGGTGCATTATCCTGCTGGAAGTAGCCATCAGAGGATGGGTACATGGTGGCCATAAAGGGATGGACATGGTCAGAAACAATGCTCAGGTAGGCCGTGGCATTTAAACGATGCCCAATTGGCACTAAGGGGCCTAAAGTGTGCCAGGAAAACATCCCCCACACCATTACACCACCACCACCAGCCTGCACAGTGGTAACAAGGCATGATGGATCCATGTTCTCATTCTGTTTACGGCAAATTCTGACTCTACCATCTGAATGTCTCAACAGAAATCGAGACTCATCAGACCAGGCAACATTTTTCCAGTCTTCAACTGTCCAATTTTGGTGAGCTCTTGCAAATTGTAGCCTCTTTTTCCTATTTGTAGTGGAGATGAGTGGTACCCGGTGGGGTCTTCTGCTGTTGTAGCCCATCCGCCTCAAGGTTGTGCGTGTTGTGGCTTCACAAATGCTTTGCTGCATACCTTGGTTGTAACGAGTGGTTATTTCAGTCAAAGTTGCTCTTCTATCAGCTTGAATCAGTCGGCCCATTCTCCTCTGACCTCTAGCATCAACAAGGCATTTTCGCCCACAGGACTGCCGCATACTGGATGTTTTTCCCTTTTCACACCATTCTTTGTAAACCCTAGAAATGGTTGTGCGTGAAAATCCCAGTAACTGAGCAGATTGTGAAATACTCAGACCGGCCCGTCTGGCACCAACAACCATGCCACGCTCAAAATCGCTTAAATCACCTTTCTTTCCCATTCTGACATTCAGTTTGGAGTTCAGGAGATTGTCTTGACCAGGACCACACCCCTAAATGCATTGAAGCAACTGCCATGTGATTGGTTGATTAGATAATTGCATTAATGAGAAATTGAACAGGTGTTCCTAATAATCCTTTAGGTGAGTATATATATATATATATATACATATATATAGGCTAGCCTATCTACAGGGCCTGACATTTGGTGTGAGGTTGGGGGTATTGCATACAGTGTTAACTCCCTCAAGTGCCACGTTCATAACGCAGTGAATTCATATCGCTGAGTCTCAAAGAGTTTAGTATGAGCGCGCTGTGAAGGTGTGGTGTGGACACCCTAAAACACTTCATGTGGAAAAACACCTGTACTGAAATTTGAGAACGAGCTGCTTAAACACATTGTTCCGTTACATATTCAACACATAATATTACATAACATTTCAGCCGAATATTAATTTGAAATGTTAATTAGACGCGTTCACTACCTGCTGAGAGTTGTCTTTTCAAATCTTCTATCGCGTGTAATTATAATGATTGAGTTGGCTCCTGGGTTTTATGTTTCACGCTTCAGAAATGTGACGTAATTTCTGTTAAGGGAGCATAGTGAGCATCGATGCTCCCTGGTTTTTGCGGTGCATTGTGGGACTTTTTAGGGAGCGAATGTTTCAGTGGACTGGAAGGATTCTGCGATTGAAACGGCCCTTAAAATGGCCGACTCCCTCATCAGTGCGCTGACTACTGAACTAGCGAGCCGATTGAGACGCACCCGTTCGGACACGTTTAGCATCCCGACACTTTTTGACCAATGACTTTCCCAACCATTTTTTGTTAGGAAATTATCTTCAAGTAAAATCTAGATGGCTATAGAAACTTTTCCATTATAAAAAGCAAGGAATCCCAAACTGAACCCATTTGACCAAAAATCTTTAGTCCTTTTGAGATTTTAAGTCAATATTTCAATAATTAAACATTCATGTTCACGGTTCTCTGATGTCAGTTAATTAGTAAATTAAATATCTCCTCTTTTTTGTTCTTGATTTTTTTATTTATTATTATTAAAGAATAATGGTGCTTTTGATGTGACTTTGTTTGTTTCTCTGTGAAGGCAGTCGTCGTCACCATGAACTGTCGTTGTAAAAGAGCTGTGTGAAGATTCTTCAAAATATCTTTTTTGCCCCACAGAAGAAAGAAAGTAATATAGGTTAGATTAGAAGGACAGACGCAACTCACCGAACTGAAACTGCTCGTTGTCCATTAGCCGAATGGATGCTGGAGCACATCTCTAGAACAAGAATAGAGAAAAGGAAACATGCTCAGACAGAAACAGATTAATAGACGGAGGCGGATAATGACCCTCTCCTACACTTTTAAACAAATCTACTACATTATTATCGCTCAGAGAGTTGTTAGGGAACACCTACAGTACAGCAAAATGATATTCAAATTAAAATATGACCCGATTTTTTTAAAGGCAGCCTTGGGCTGAAACGGATGGAGGAGCAGTGCAGGTGCTGACCAGCATAATCAATAATTTCATTTTAAGTTTGGATCCCAGTTTGTTTATGGACTAATAAGAGGCAGTGCTGTACAGAACGGTAACACTAGATCATCAATAAGGGCTACATCAGCAGCAACACACAGACTAATGAGAAGCCCAGATCTGAGGCCATTAGCTTCACACACACGGCCCGATTCAGCATGCACTCTTCGCAATAAAGCTTCTGTACTGGCATCGCTCTTCACTTCGACGGCTCACTTTCCACTTGGCTTTAGTCGTGTACTTTTGGCAAAAATGCAAATCTACAATAGATTCAGTCAACTCAAATCTAACAGTTTGGAAATAAGAAACAAAAATAAGATGAAATAAACAGTGCTTTAAAGGGTCGTCGGATGCAAAATTCACTTTTACATGGTGTTTGATATATAAATGTGTCTGCAGTGTGTGGACACAAACACCATAACAATGAAAAAAAAACCATTCATTCCTTTTTTTTAAATCCTCAAAAAGTCAAAACTCTCAATAATCAAGCCGTTTGGATTCTCTGAGCAATTTGATGTCATGTTGCTCATGCTCCCCCCACGACCGCTGACGGACTGTCCCGTATTAGCAGATTTCCGCCCTCAGCCATTTGTATACGGTCCACCAAGGCGTCACTTTAGTGTCTTGTGTCAAAACTCCCCATGGAAGAGAGGGTGGGGGGGGGGGGGGGGGTGCATGTCTCTTTAAATGTCATTTAAAGAGACATGCACCGAAACTGGTCGCTGTGAACAGAGCTGTTTTTGAGGAGGTGAAAAGGGTGTTGTTTTACACAACCATTGAGGAATTTTAACCAAAGTATGTTACAAACTTAACATGAAGACCCTAAAGAATCATACCAACTTGTGGAAAATGGCCATCCGATGACCCCTTTAAAGTTTGTCAGGTGTAGTATTCAGGTAAGAAAAACAATAAAGTAATCATATGTAAAATAACAGTCATCCTTGTATATATCCTTATTAAAGCTACTAAAGTTATTCAGTCAAGAGCAGTGAGTGATTTTATCTTTATCTTTTGCCGTTTGCGTTAACCCTCTAGGCGCCACGGTCGAGTTTACTCGACAAGATGCGGCACTGAATAAAACGGCCGATTTTGACAAATTGGGTGTCAAATTTCGTTCGACCTCCCCTCCACTGGATGGCAGATATGTCATACTTCATCCCTGAATCAAAAAAACATCATGTTTCTATACAAAATGTTCGAGTTAGAGCGCATTGAATCAGTGCGATCTAAAGCGGAGCTAGTGTGCGAGTGAGCCATTTTATCAGATCCTCTCTGCAATCGCGGTGACACTATTGTGTTGGAGACTTTGTCTAATGCCACTCGGTATGTTAGACAAGGTCGAAGTATTCATAGGACAGTTAGGAGACAACGTGGAGGCAGGGTGAGGAGTCGCAATGACAATGACAGTAGTCCGAGCTGTGCACACTCGGCGCGGGCGCGAGGCAGATCTGGCCGCGCTGCTCGTGTCATCTCACTCATGATCTGTGCGAGTGAGCGTTTGAACTAAACAGGTCTTGTCTGCTTGTGTTTGTATGTCATATGAATAATATATATGTGCCCCATACATGGAATCAGAGTGCCTACTGTATTTAGTAAATGGAAAATCTCTACAGCAAAAGGCCAACCACTACATGCATTCGGTTTATTTCTACCATTTATTAGTAATGATTTACACAGTTTGTTTACTACTTACTATATACCTGAGCATTCAGTATTGTGCAATATAGCATAAAGAAGGTGATGGACATTTTGGGGGGAAAGAAGTGCTGCATTTTATCATTTAAACATGTGACTTTTCATGAAAATTCTATAATCCAAGCTTGCCACCACCATATGATGTCATAATATGCAAATTAGATGGGAAAATGTAATCCCTACATAAACTTTGGGTCATCCTTAATATTTCTCTAATTTACAGAAAGTCTCTATCTTTTATCACTTTTAAGATATAGCCTTTTGAAATTAAGATGTCAAAATCGAACGTTTTAGGAAAAAACCTCTGGCGCCTAAAGGGTTAAAGGGATGGTTCACCCAAAAATGAAAATAACCCCATGATTTACTCGCCATCAACCCATCCTAGGTGTATATGACGTTCTTCTTTCAGACGAATACAATCAGAGTTATATTAAAAAAATGTCCTCTTCCAAGCTTCCAAATGGCAGTGAATGGAGGATATGATTTTGAAGCCCAAAAAAGTGCATTAATCCATTATTAAAGTGCATTAATCCATTATTAAAGTGCATTAATCCATTATTAAAGTGCTCCATACGACCCCATGGGGTTAATAAAGGCCTTCTGAAGCGAAGCCATGCGTTTGTGTAAGAAAAATATCCATATTTAAAAGTTTTAAAACTAAAATAACTAGCTTTCGGCAGACACATCTATTTACGGTGAAAGAGTAAACCTTGACCTGACGCATTGAACACGAAAGCGCAGAGGATAGAGCAAAACAAAACGCCGGTCACAGAAGTCTAAAATGAGCAACTTTAAAGAGAGATGTCGGAGGATTTCGATAATAGAAGAGGAGCTTGAGTTTGTTGCAGAGTCCTATTTGTTTGAACCGCGAGAGACGTCAAAGCTTACGCTACTCCTACATCATACATTGGTCAGGGGTTACTCTTTTGGCAAAAATAATCAAAAACATTTCCATAACTGATTCCCTGTAGCTCAAACAGTAGAGCGTTGGTGCTTGCGACGCAAAGGTCATGGGTTCGATTCCCAGGGAAAGCAAGAACTGATAAGAAACGAGTACCTTAAAATGCAATGTAAGTCGCTTTGGATACAAGCGTCTGCCAAATGCATAAATGTAAATGTTTTCAACATTGATAACCATAAATTTTTTTTGAGCATCAAATCAACATATTATAATGATTTCTGAAGGATCATGTGACACTGAAGACTGGAGTAATGATGCTGAACATTCAGTTTTGATCACAGGAATAAATTACATTTTAATATATATATATATATATTAGGGGTGGAACGGTACACAGAAGTCACGGTTCGGTTCATACCTCGGTTCAGACGTCACGGTTCGGTATGATTTCGGTACAATGGAGGGAAAAGCAAAACAAAAATGCACAAGGCATTTTTATAAATGTCTTAAGCCTTGTATTTTTTAAATAAGTTTTATTAATAAAGGCATAGAACCAGTTTATTTGTAGTGCACTGACAGTAGTTTTATATAATTAGTTTATAAATTAAATTATTAAAAAGACGAAAAGACCTTGAGATATGTTTGGTAATTGTACCTGAATGAATTTAAAATTAATTAGCTATTTCAGATCAAGATATTTGTTTTCCTTCATTTTAATTAACCCTAACTTTATTCTCATCTGAATTATAAATTATTGATTTCCGTATAAAATAATACTACCATTAAAAACTTTTGTTAACAGTTGTAGGTTACAGTTTGACAAGAGTTTAGAGTGTGACAAAAGCACAATGTTGTGTTTTATTGCGAGTGTACACAAATAGAAGTAAACAATTTGCAGTTTTAATGATGTCCTGTATGAAAAAAATGACGGAGTATGTTTTTATGTTTCCACTGTTCATCGCCCGTGCCTCTCTCTCACACACACACACACACACACACTGTTCGATCGCGCGATTCGCGCCTCTATCTCTCTCTCTCTCGCGCGCGCGCACACACACACACACACACACACACACACACACACACACACTGTTCGATCGCACGATTCACGCCTCTCTCTCTCGCACGCGCGCGCGCGCACACACACACACACAAACTGTTTGATTGCGCGATTCGCGCCCGCGCCTCTCTCTCTCTCTCTCTCTCTCTCTCTCTCTCTCTCTCTCGCACACACACACACACACACACACACACACACACTCCAGCATTGCAATCTTGATCGCAGCCTGTTCATTGCTGCGTTCACAGTCACACCAAAAGCGAATAGAGCGAGATTGATCGCTATTTAAGAGGGTTTTTTTTTGTTTTTTGTACCGTGTATTCTCCGTGCAAATTCGTGCACCGAACCGTGACGCCCGTACCGTTTCGGTTCAATACGAATACATGTACCGTTCCACCCCTAATATATATATATATATATATATATATATATATATATATATATATATATTCACATAGAAAACAGTTATTTTCAATTCTAATAATATTTCACAATGTTACTGTTTTTTATTTTTTTCAATCAAATAAATGCAGCCTTGGTGAGCATAAGAGACTTCTTTTAAAAACATAAAAAATATTACCCATCCCAAACTTTTGAATGCCAGTGTGTGTGTGTGTGTGTGTAAATAAAATGAAGTTAGCCTGACCACAGCTGGGTTAGTCACATGTGGGCCTGTACTGACCTGTCTGGCCACCTCTCTCAGGCACGCCACACCCTGCTGGAAGTTTGGGAATACTACGGAGCCATACTTCTGGTACTCGGGAATGGGTCGGATCTTCATTGTAACTTCAGTCACCACTCCCAGAGTTCCTGAAGAGCGAGACACATATACACCATTGGCATGTGCATGGACAGATGGGAGTCACACCAGCGACCATTTTCAAATGAGGTCTGATCTGATCCAGTATTACAGCATCACACACATGATCTGAATAGTCCTTAACACCAACAACAGGATATAACAGTCAGTCTGAGAGTTATACGCAGCACACACACACACACACACGAAAGGAGCCCCTGACTCTCAGCAGGAGATCTGCATGTTCATTTTCACCTGAACGCTCAAGTTTCTTCCACTACAAAAGGAAGCAAAGAGATTTACAGACTGTGTGTTCTGTGACATAAAGCAGGCCAGTATCAAACGACACACCGGGGGGAGAGCAGCGTCACCGGGGCCCGGCCAGCATGACCTCTGACCCCTGCATCTGCTGCTTCTACACTCATTACCGAAAGCCCAGAGCAAGCCAACGTGTGTGAGTGTGTAACAGTCCTGTGGAGAGTTTATACGAGCCATCGTTGAGACCGTATGCTGGATGAAGCTTTATGAGCAGAACAGAACGCCACTCATCCTCACCCTTCACTCTTATTCTCTTCACTAAAATGTAAAAAGTTTTAACAGGACTGTAAAATGCTAAAATAAACACCTGTTGATTTGCTTCAGTGTAATTTTACTTTTAAATATGGCAAAATCTATGGTTTAGGAAGTAAAAAGTATGAATTACCATACAATTTATAGCTAAAAACAGTAAAAGTTTAACATCGCATTACATTTTACTGTATAATAAATGTGTCAAATGTATGGCTTTAGGAAGTAAAAACTATGAATTACTGTATAATTTTGGTGGAAAAAGAGTCAAAGGTTTAACATCACATTATACTGTATGTAATTCAACTGTAAAATCCTGCCAAAGTTGAGTTTTTTGAAAGTAAAAACTATGAGTTACCATATAATTTACAGTTTAAAAACAGTAAAAGTAAATGGTTTAACAGCACATTACATGTAATTTTACTGTAAAATACTGTCTAACTTGTGTTTTTTTAGGAAACTATGAATTACCATATATTTTATAGTGTAAAAACAGTAAAAAGTAAATGGTTTAACATCACATTATATGTAGTTTTACTGTAAAATAATGTCAAATTTATGGCTTTTGGAAGTAAAAACTATGAATTACTGTATAATTTATAGTGAAAACAGTCAAAAGTAAATGGTTTAACATCATAATATATTTTACTGTATAATAATGTCAGATTTATGGCTTTTGGAAGGAAAAAAATATGAATTACTATATCATTTATGGTAAAAAAAAAACAGTAAAAGTAAACGGTTTAACATCACATGTAATTTTACTGTAAAATACGGCCAAATGTTTGTTTTTTGGAAGTAAAAACTATTAATTACCATATAAATTATGCTGAAAACAGTAAAAGTAAATGGTTGAACAGTACATTACACGTCATTTTACTGTCTAATTTATGTTTTTTTAGGAAACTATGAATTACCATAAAATTTCCAGTGAAAAAAAAAAAACAGTAAAAGGACATTCCCAGAAGTCCCTGAGTGACACAACACATATGATTATATTTCAATTGTTTGTTGTTCACATTTTTGTTTTCAGTAATGCACATTAGGGTGTTTTGTTACAATTTATGTTATTTAGTTAATATGTATTGCATTATTTTAGTGTAATACGTCTTATATCACTTAATGAAATATATTTTAAATACACTAACCTGTAATATCTGAAATATTGTCTCATGTATCGTTTCTTTTTTTACTGGATTCTGAATTTCTGGCAACAACAGTTTTTTGTACAATAAATTTTACAGGTTATTTGGTAACACTTTATAATAACTACTGCACGCCATGAATCATTAGTTAAGCATTAGTGAACAGTTAATTCATCATTTATAAAGCATTAATAGACATTAAGCAGTTTATAAATACAGCTATAATAAATGCTTTATTCTTGATTTATAAGCATATCTATAATGTGTTTAATAATTGTATGTTCATACATCATTTAGAAATGATAAATTGATCATTTAATAAAGTATAGCATTATTTACAGTTGTCATTGATTCATAATATCACTTAGATGTTGTATCTAACCCAAAATACTCCTTTAAACGTAACAAAACCCCGGTTTACCTTACACACACACCTCTGACACTAGAATCATGACCGCCGTAAAAACAACAACAATTCTGTCATCTGAACTTTAGTGTGTCAAAGGGGAAAAAGTGAAATGTGTCCCTCCTTTAGGACCTAAATGTCCCTGACATTACAAACCCATTAAAGAAGCCAGATGTCCCTCCTAATGCAACCATGAATGTTTAATTAATGCAGATTAAACCTGGGAAACAATCATCCTCCCACAAAGATCTCATATGTGGCGTAAAGAGCTTCAGAAGATTTAGCGAAATGCAATGGTTATGGCTCACTCTCATCACTTCAGGGCTTCATGAATGCCTTAATGAATTTTTAGAGAGACAAATTAATAAAAACAATAATAATATCATTTTCTTTGGATAAGGGGATACTTTTAAACAGAATTGTGACGTGAAATATATCAAGCACATACTTCTGACCTGTTGAGTCTGTAAATATGTGTGAGAAACATTACCACTGTGTGTCACACACTGTTAGTTAATCATGTTTCACTGCCCTCTACTAGCTAACCCTAACGCCGAAATATAGCTTCAGTCTTAAGTTTTATTTGAGGTAAACCACAGCTTCACTAGAGTTTCATTTGCTAATTTATCAATTTTTGCCTCCATTTAGATAAACTCTAAACTCCATTAACTGCATCTGTAATGCTGCCAAGCTTGCTTTTCTTTAGGACCTGATACGCCACTATGTAGCCTACGCTTGAAAATAAAATGGTGTTTTGAATGAACTTCTGATAATAAAACTTCGATTTCTGCATCTGAGAAATTTTTCTTTTTCATTCGCTTTTGAGAAGACATGTTGAAATCCTTCGTTTGGTGTCATAATATGATGCCAATATATAGTTGTCAGTCGGATTTAATGGGCGGGATTTATGGTAATTGAGAATGAGCGTGCACGCGCGCCCCATTTACGACTGATTGGAATTCATTAACACACACACACAACAATTCACTATCACATCTGACGTTTATGAAGTATTTGTGAATCAGGAGATGAGTTTTCGGGAAGGTCTCTTTACGCGCAAATCACTCTCATATTTACCAATGTTTCATGAATGAGACCCTTTGTGTTTACAACAAAAGCGCTACAATGCGTTGCACGTCTTTGCATACATGTTCTATATATCTGCGATTGAGTTACGTCGTCCGACGGCTCTGTGCACTATGACCCCAGGGTTTCTTCACAAGCAGCGACATTTCACTCCCATTTGCTGTATACGCTTCTCTACTGCGCTCTGCTTCCGTTAGTGTCTCTTTATCATTGCTTCATCAATTTGACTCTATAACAATGAGTGTATCTTACAAACTCATTTATGTAAACAGTTCACATCAATTGTGTGTAGTTTTAAAGTGTTTTATGCAAGTTTTTTACATTGACAAGTTTGAGGTTGACATTTGTGATATTTCACTAATTAATAAAATAATATATATTTTTTTTTTTTCGCACTTTTGAGCTATTTATCTAGTTACTATTGATTTATTACATGCATAGCCTACTTGGGCGTGTAAGGATTGTTTT
Organism: Rhinichthys klamathensis goyatoka; assembly: GCF_029890125.1. Classification (NCBI taxonomy): domain Eukaryota; kingdom Metazoa; phylum Chordata; class Actinopteri; order Cypriniformes; family Leuciscidae; genus Rhinichthys; species Rhinichthys klamathensis. Next base: position 270,351 of record NW_026606813.1, read on the forward strand.
GATGTATGGCATATGAAAATGCTCGGAAGAATGACAGCACAGCATGTAAAAGTACTAGGGCTGTCAGTTAAACCCGTTATTAACGGCGTTAACGCAAACCCATTTTAACGGCGTTCATTTTTTTATCGCGCGATTAACGGTCTTTTTGGCCTAGCAAACTTTGTAGTTTTTTTCACATGCTTTTGCAACAGGACGCGGTGCTGCGCTATGAAACCCATTCATTTCAATGGCTTGCGCCGCGCGAGGACGTTTTGTTGCTTCGTCGACCAAAGCGCAAGTGGATCTAGCTAGACCGGAAACAAAACAACAGGCACGACACACACACTCGTTTGGGCTTGCGAGCCGGCCAAATAGTAGGTTAACGTTACGTTTTGAGTGGATGACGAGCGCGAGACGCCGAAATGGATGCCAATAAGATTCTGAATGGAAAGTTTACTTTTAAAAAGTTGCCAAATGGTTCCATTGACGAGACCAAAGTGATCTGTGTGTTTTGTCGTTGTGAACTGAGCTATCATCATCGCAGCACGTCCAGTCTGAAATACCACTTGATGATGGCCAAGCACACACACACACACACACACACACACACACACACACAGCTGATGCGAATTCTCCGCCCCCTCGTCAATATCAGGACCTCGTCAGTATTTCTTTCACCCTTTTATTGATGGACAGTGTTACATTGTGTGAGAGATTATTTGCTCCAAGTGAGAATGTTAGTGTGAAATTGAACACAGTATATGTCAATGTTGTTTTCAATAAAAAACATTTGCACAAAGCAAGCCGATCCACTTTTCCATGTTGATAAGAGCATTAAAATGAGAAAAAAAATAATGGGACAAAAAGAAATCAAGAGACATTTAGAATAGATAAAAATGTGCGATTAATCGCGAGTCAACTATGACATTAATGCGATTAATCGTGATTAAATATTTTAATCGTTTGACAGCACTAAAAAATACTAAGATATACTCTGGTGGAATTGATCTATGGGAGGTCATAAAGGGTTAAAGAGAAAGTTCACCCAAAATGGAAAAATGTATTATCATTTACTTACCCTCATGTCGTTCCAAACCTGCATGAATTCCTATTTTCTAATGAACAAAAAAAAAAAACAGATAAAAAGATGGACCGCATTGATTTCCATTGCATGGAAAAAAAAAATACTGGGGTCCATCAACTGTTTGGCAAACCATATTCTGCTAAATATCTTTTGTTTGTGTTCAACAGGAGAAAGAAGCTTGGAGCAACATAAGGGCGAGTAAATGATCATTTTTGGGTGAACTATCCCTTTAATTGTCACGATGTATAGAAATATACCTTCGAGGTGAAATACGACCCAGACGTGCTCTTAACAGTTTCTTGAGATTCACACACAGTGTGTCCGTACCTTCTGAGCCCATAATGAAGTGATGTATGTCGGGGCCCGTGGACATGCGGGGCCCCAGACAGCTCTTCTCAATCACTCCTCTAGGGGTCACCATCTTTATATGCACCACCTGGGAACACAGCAGATCACAGGGAACATGATGAGCACAAGACTGATGCGGATAAAACACGTCTGAAGTGTGTGTGTGTGTGTGTGTGTGTGTGTGTGTGTGTATGGAGGTGTATCTACATATGGAGGCGTAGGTGCCACCTTTACCCTTAAATGTACATAATGGACTGAGACATTGGCTGCTGTTGCACACCTTTTTGTCAAATTTGGATTATGCCATGATATATGCTTATCTTTTAATAAAAATAAAGAATTTAAATGTGTGTGTGTGTTGAGACATACCAGGTCCTCAATGTTGCCGTAGATGTTCTTCTTCATGCCCGAGGCGCGGGTCGCCACCCATCCGCCCAGGGAACTGAACTCCATGGAGTCCGGCTCGTGGCCCGTACAGTAGCCATGCTCATTCAACTACACACACACACACACACACACAAAACAACATCTTTCTTAAAGTATTTTTTCATTAAAACTAGTGCAAGGCAACAATTAAATCGCATCCAAAATAAAAGTTTGTGTTTACATAGTATATGTATGCGTGTGTGTGTACTGTGTATAATTATTTTGTATATATAAATACACACACTTTTATACTATTATTATTATATTTAAGAAGTATTTGCATGTATATACTGTATATATATTTATGTATAATTTATATTATATATAAATATAAATATTTTATATATAAATAACACATTTTCTTAAATAAATACATGCATGTGTGTTTATTTATATATACAAAATAATTATACACAGTACACACACACATATATATTTTGTAAACACAAACTTTTATTTAACACAAAATATATATATACACACACACACCCCTGGATACAATAGCAGCTGGTGAACAGATGTTGAACATCTTCGCTGTTACAACATCGTGTATTTTAGCACAGCTGGATCCCTGTCCAGACCAATCAGCATCCAGGACCAGGACGAGATCAGTTTCATAATAAAAATGTGAATGACAGTAAAACACAACAGCCTCACAGGAAATGAGGTTCTGGATAAACACAGAAGTACTGAAGCCTTATGGAGCGTTACAGATGTTTCCTGCGGTCAGACTCACAATGTGTGTGTGTGTGTGTGTGTGTGTGTGTACATGACAGCCGTATACCTGTGAGAGAGCTTATGGACTTATTGATCAGTCTCAGATAAAACACACGCTCCAGGTGATTTTATTAAGCAAACCCCCGAGAAATACAAACTCACTTTAATGTTTCACCATCTGTCCGGCTTCCCTCCACACACACATACACAGACACACAGTGATGGGCATGTTTATGACATCTTACTCACACACACACAGTGATAGGCATGTTTATGATGCATCTCACACACACACACACACACACAATACTACACCACACCAGCAGCACCAGTGCCATTTTTCGACATTAGTTTAATGGGACCATCTGCGGTGTGTGTGTGTGTGTGCGTGTGTGTGTGCACAGACAGAAAGTCCCAAGCAAATGGCCTGTTTTTACCCTTCAGCATTAACATGAATGTGTTTTATGGGGACTTTCCATAGACAAAGGTGTTTATAATGTACAATCTGTATATTTTCTCTCCTTACACTAACCCGACCCCTAAACCTACGCATCACACACACACTCTCTGCATTTAAAAAAAATAATAATTCATAAGCGGTTTTCCTCATGGGGACCAAACAATGTCCCACAAGGACAAGGATTTCTGGTATTACTATCCTTGCAGGGACATTTAGGGAATACCTGAACCACACACACACACACAAATATAAATATATATATATATACACACACACAAAGGAATGTGCAGAAAGCTGTTGTGAAATCAGTGTGTGGATCAATGACCTGTCTCTCCAGATCCTGTCCGATGATCCCAGCCTCCACATGAGCCGTCAGATTCTTCTCATCAATCCACAAGATTCGGTTCTGAACGAAAGGAACACACAGCAGAAGATAACGGGTCACTCATGTAACATTTATCAGTCGAGATCACGGCTCTTTCCATGAAGACGGGGACACACGCTACGAAACAGCCTACTCTTTTTCCTCCGTGTCTGATGTTTATGCAACCCTGTTAACCAAAATGTTTCAAATTAAAGTTTAAATGAGGGTTTCAAAGTATATTTAGAAAATCTTGTTTCAGGCAATCTCAGAACCTTTGTTTAATTTCTAACAATAAACACTGAATAAACATCACAATTAAATAGTGAAAACCCTGAACTGGTAACAGGGTGGGACATTCAGAACAAAAGCGGAAGAGTTGAATGGTTGAGCTTGAGTCACATTTGAGAAAATAAAACCGAAAATGGAATGAAACTATGGACACTATGTTTGTGGTCGGGTTCGCTTCATTTATTTGATCAGAAACACAGTAAAAACAGCAATATTGTGAAATAATATTATAACTTAAATTAGCGGGTTTCTATGTGAATATTACAGTGTAATTTATTCCTGTGATCAAAGCTGAATTTTCACTCCAGTCTTCAGTGTCACATGATCCTTCAGAAATCATTCACTCAATCAACTGTGATGCTTTTTTTTAGGATTCTGTGATTCCCGTGAAAGTAAAAAACAAACAAAAAAACATTTATTTTTAAATAGAAATCTTGTGTAATTTCTTTACTGCCACTTTTGATAAACTTAATGCATCCTTACTGAATAAAGGCATTCATTTCTTTCAAAGAAAAAAAAAAACACATTTGAATGGTAGTGCGCGTTTTTGTTAATTAAAAATACATATTATATATATATATATATTAAAGTGTAACATATACTGTGGCGAGCAGGACGAGATTAACGACGAGCGACGCACCGGTCTCGAATCTCTCACGGAGGAGCGACGACAGTGAAGACTGAGAGAGGACCAGGCCTGGATTCTACGTTGTGTTGTGTTATATTACCTTATCTTTACTTTCATTTTGTATTTGTTTATTTATTTTGTTATTAAAGTCTTTAAATGTTCGCCGGTTCCCGCCTCCTCCTTCCCATAACAACGAACTGTGTTACATATATTAAAACCAATACAAGTCAGAAACAAACAGCCATGATCCAACATGACTCTAAATCCACATTATTATAAAGCCACCGAAAGATCGACTATTTGATTACAGTAGTCATTCAGGAGACCCACAGACTAGGGGTGGAACGGTACACAGAAGTCACGGTTCGGTTCATACCTCGGTTCAGACGTCACGGTTCGGTCCGATTTCGGTACAATGGAGTGAATAGCAAAACAAAAATGCAGAAGGCTTTTTTATAAATGTCTTAAGCCTTGTATTTTTTATATACGTTTTATTAATAAAGGCATAGAACCAGTTTATTTGTAGTGCACTGACAGTAGTTTTATATAATTAGTTTATTAATTAAATTATTAAAAAGACGAAAAGACCTTGAGATATGTTTGGTAATTGTACCTGAATGAATTTAAAATTAATTTGCTATTTCAGATCAATATATTTGTTTTCCTTCATTTTAATTAACCCTAACTTTATTCTCATCTGAATGATAAATAATTGATTTCCGTATAAAATAATACTACCATTAAAAACTTTTGTTAACAGTTGTAGGTTACAGTTCGACAAGAGTTTAGAGTGTGACAAAAGCACTAATGTTGTGTTTTATTGCGAGTGTACACAAATATAAGTAAACAATTTGCCGGTTTAATGATGTCCTGTATGAAAAAAATGACGGAGTATGTTTTTATGTTTCCACTGTTCATCGCCCGTGCCTCTCTCACACGCACACACACTCTGTTCACTCTCTCTCTCTCTCTCTCTCTCTCTCTCTCTCTCTCTCTCTCTCTCTCTCTCTCTCTCTCTCTCTCTCTCTCTCTCTCTCTCTCTCTCCTCTCTCTCTCTCTCTCTCTCTCTCTCTCTCTCTCTCTCTCTCTCTCTCCTCTCTCTCTCTCTCTCTCTAGTATAATAATAAAGACATAAAGAATAATAAAGTATTATAACAACTTAAATTCAAATGTACACATTAAATTAATTTCTCTCTCGTAACACATAGTATAATAATAAAGACATAAAGAATAATAAAGTATTATAACAACTTAAATTCAAATGTACACATTAAATTAATTTCTCTCTCGTAACACATGGTATAATAATAAAGACATAAAGAATAATAAAGTATTATAACAACTTAAATTCAAATGTACACATTAAATTAATTTCTCTCTCGTAACACATGGTATAATAATAAAGACATAAAGAATAATAAAGTATTATAACAACTTAAATTCAAATGTACACATTAAATTAATTGCACAAATTAACAGTGTAACAGGTTAAAATTTCTGTGAACATTTGATACCACAGTGTTTTAACATATATATATACACACACACACACACACACACACATTACTGAGGGTCACTGTGGTGGACATTAGGGAAACACACTGAGGTCAGTCTCACACACATACACACATTTACCTGCTGTCTCTCAGGCTGTGGCACACACACACGTATCTGGCAGCCAGTGTTGCGGTCTGTCCCTCTCCTAGTAAGATCTTTATCTGTTCTACTTCAGTCATGGCTGTAAAGTTCTGTATTAAGTTATTAAGTTTGTTAAAGTAGAGGTCTCTGACTGAGCTGTATCTGTGACAGTGAAGGAGGAAGTGTGTCTCTGTCTCGACCTCTCCTGTCCTACACTGAACACACACCCTTTGCTCTCGGGGTAACCAGCTCTATCTGTGTCTGCCGGTCTCGATGGCTAGACCTCTCTCTCTCTCTCTCTCACACACACACTCTGTTCGATCGCGCCCGCACCGAACCGTGACGCCCGTACCGTTTCGGTTCAATACGAATACATGTACCGTTCCACCCCTACCACAGACCAGTTAAATATTAAAGTATGCAGGATTAAAAACAGAGTATGTGCGTATGGCCAAAGACAGTGAAATGTGAGACACGCAATGCAATGCAGTAGAGAAAAGATTATAAACACATAAAACAACAGATGCATGTACAGAAGACTCATGTGTACCTCAATACATTGCAGATATGCTCACTAACAGATCACTCAGATCACATCAGCTTGATATACCAAGGGTTCGCTCTAAGCAAGGCGAGTCTGCTTTTGGCTCCTATACTGGACCAGCTTCCAGAGGAGATCAGATGTGCTCCTACAGTCACATCACATCCAGACTCTGTTTAGCTGTGCGTTTACTGCATGAGCGCTGTGCCAGTGCGTCCGACTCATTACACTGCATTTTAGTTTGCATCCTCCTTTTGATGCCTAACTGAACTGGCACTGGGAATGGTGAGAGAGATAAGCATGCGGTGGAGGAGTGAGTCTGAGGTTCTGTGGGGTGTGGACTGGACCGACTCCATTACCAGAGCTTCCCAACAAATGGGGTTTTGGGGGTTTGGACTGATGGGGCAGTGACCCCGAGGGTACCCCGTGAGTCAGTCCTAGAGCTCCTCCTGCAGGGTTCCAGACTGCGACCATTTTTTGAGAATGTGCGAGTTAAAATGTTATGTGGTCGCATTTGTGCGAGTGGACGCTCGCGCAACAGAACGCCGTTGTATCAGCAGCTGCAGTCCGTATGTAGAGGCTAATACCTAATGTCTTAATTCTTTTAGCCTCTCGAGGTTAGATGAGGAGTATCTTCTTATCTACATGTCCATTAAGCACGCACGGAGAAGCGGTCATAACAACAAAAACAACGTATTTATTGATCGCAATCTCTGGTTTACTTTCCAAACAAAAAACAAAAATTGGCATCCAAGAAAAACACTATCAGTAACATGCATTTCATGCGATTGAAGAAACTGTTGCTCTCCAAACTCTAACCTGTCTGTGCCAAACAATCCTACCTCATTATCAACACCTGCACTCACGCATCGTAGTGACGCGTCAAAGGGGGAGGAGTCAATAAATGTGCTTAACCAGGTTAGTACAAGTATTAAAAATTAAACAAAATTCCCTTGTACATTTAAAGCATAATATTATGTATTACAAAATAAATAAATCAAATTTAATCATTACTTAATTATAATTCTGGTAGTACACAACATTCTGAATATGGCTCCAACATCCTGGCCCCTAATTGTTAATGCCAAAGCAGAACAATTACCAAATATAAGATATCTAATGGAGTCAGAACTCATATGACTAGATACAGTATTGCCATATGTACAGTATACAAAAACAAATGTCAATTTACATAGCATTTATCACATTAATCATATTGCATTTCATTCATCAATGTTAATACATTGTGATATCTTACTTCATCTATCTTTTTTAACAATTCCCATGAATCACCCCCAAAGTTCATACCATAGATGTGTCTAGAGCACACTCCATAGGGAAGGATACAAAAAGTCCAATGGGTGTAAATGTGGTGCGAAAGATGAGAAGTCCATGTATGTGCAGATTTTGAGTGTATATGTGGTGCGAATTTGAAAAGTCCATGTATGTGCAGATTTTGAGTGTAAATGTGGTGCGAATTTGAAAAGTCCATGTATGTAAAGATATGTACTGGTGTGTGAGCACGTAATGATATATGTAGGTTTGTCAGGATAAATGAAAGCGTGCACATAAGACTGTAGAAATCTGACATTGTTTTGTCAGAATCGCTCAGGCTGACTGTCAGCTTCCAGAAGCAAACAAAGTTTGGTGATGGGTCTTTGTAGAACAGTGGTTTTAGTCTTCACCAAGACACTGCAGACAAGACCTTTGGGCCCCGGCAGGGTCTTCATCACACGACCTAAGGGCCACGAGTTCCTCGGTGCTGTGTCGTCTACTATGACTACTATGTCATCTACCTGGAAGTTTCTCTTGGGATTGTTCCACTTTTGTCGTTGCTGCATCAACGAAAGATATTCAGTTGTCCATCGTTGCCAGAAAAGGTCTGCAAGGTATTGCACCTGTTTCCATCGCTTTCTAGAGTACAAGTCATCTCTATTGAAGAGTCCAGGTGGCAAGAGGGGTTTGGATTTCAACTGCAGAAGGTGATTTGGTGTTAGGGGTTCAAGATCATTTGGGTCACCTGATACAGTTGTGATGGGCCTGTCATTGAGAATACACTCAACTTCACACAAAGCTGTTTGTAACAGATCATCGTCCAGTGTCTGTTGTTTCAGGACAGAAAGCAGTATTTTCTTAACTAGTTTGATTAATCTCTCCCACACTCCTCCGAAGTGGGCTGCAAATGGTGGATTAAAGGTCCACTTGACATGATCACTCAGCAAAGTCTCTTGAATTTTGTGATGGTCCATCTGGTTCAAGGTGGCCTCTAATTCCTTCTGGGCACACACAAAATTGGTGCCACGATCAGTTCTGATGGTCAGTACTGGTCCCCTCCGACATAAAAACCGTCGTATAGCATTGATGCAAGAGTTCGTGTCTAACGTGCTTGCTACTTCGAGGTGTATTGCTCGGCTCGCCAGGCAGGTAAATATCACTCCCCATCTTTTTACATGAGAACGACCTCGTTTGACTTCAATTGGTCCAAAGTAGTCAATACCCACGTGTGAGAAAGGTGGAAGATCAGGAGCGACACGTTCATCGGGTAGGTCAGCCATTTTTTGTTCTCCAACTTTAGCTTGCATTCGTCTGCAAAAGACACAAGACTTTATTATCTTTCTTGCAGATGAATTTGCCGATGGTATCCAGAACCTCTGACCCAGTCTCGAAAGCATGTGATTTCTTCCTGAGTGTCCGACTTTTTGATGTATGTCACGCAGGATCAGTTTGGATATATGTGAGTCTTTGGGTAGAATAATTGGGTTCTTTAGACTCACCGGCATGGCTGCTTTACTTAGTCTTCCTCCAATCCTCAAAATGCCCTCATCAATGATTGGATCCAGTTTGTATATGGAGCTATTTGATTTGATGAGTTTGTTTTCTCTCAAGAGTGTTATCTCTGAGTCGAAGTAGCGCTGTTGTTCATAGCGAATGACAGACTTCTCAGCTTCGTCCAAATCTTCTGGAGTTAATCCTTTTTGCTTTATTTTCCATTGTGAATCTATTGTAAGACCTTTGTCTTTCTGAAGCATCAAGAGTCCTTTGAGCCTTAGCCACCATGCAATAGCTCTCAATAGTTTCCTCCATGAAGAATAATACTCAATTATTCTTGTAACCGCGTTGTTCTGCAGGTTCAAGTAGTTACTAGAGAGTTCTCTTTTTACTTCCATATCGTTTGATGGGATGTATCTGAGATCTTCTGGCACTTCAGGCCATTCAGATTTCTCCTTTGACAGGAAGTGAGGACCGTTCAGCCATCTTGTGGAATTCAGGAGGGATTCTATCTGTAAGCCACGGGAGCTGTCATCTGCCGGGTTGTCTCCAGAACATACATACCTCCACTGATGTACTTGCGAGAGGTTATGTATCACTGCAATTCTATTTGCGACATAAGTATGAAATCGTTTTGTCTGATTATGGATGTACTTCAGTACCACCGTACTGTCGGTCCAGAAGGTGGAATCTTCCAGTTCCATATGAAGTTCCTTTTGCAACATTCTGTCCACCTTCACAGCAAGGGTTGCGGCTGCAAGCTCAAGTCTCGGAATCGTTATCCGTTTGAGTGGGACTACTCTGGCTTTACCCAGTACAAATTTGACATGAACATTTTTGACACTATTTGTAAGTTTGAGGTAATTTACTGTCCCATATCCTAGCTCGCTTGCGTCACAAAAATGGTGTAGTTCAGCAGTTTTTGCAACACCAAAGTTCTCGGGCTTCATGCCCCTGTCCACTTCAAATCTGCTCAGCTGGTCTAACTCTGTGAGCCATCTTTGCCATGGCCTCATAATTCCATCTGGGATTATTTCATCCCAGCCATATTTCTCATGGCAGAGTCTTTGCAGAATTTGCTTGGCCTTGAGAACAAAAGGGGAAATGAAACCTAGTGGGTCGTATATGGAATTAACTATAGAAAGGATTGTTCGTCTAGTGGGAGTTCTGTTCTTAATGGTTACCCGGAAGGTAAAGACGTCCTTTTGGATATTCCACTGGATTCCGAGTGCCCTCTCAAGAGGAGATTTTTCTCTGTCCAAGTCCAGCTGTTTCACAAGAGGGGCTCTGTAACTTTCTGGAATGGTCTCAAGGACTTCAGAGCTATTGCTCACCCATTTACGTAAAGTAAATCCTCCTAGGGTGCATGCTTCCCTGAGGTCTTCAATGAGCTTGATAGCTTCTTTCTCAGAAGCCACAGACTTGAGACAATCATCGACGTAAAAACTATGATTAATTGTGTCAATTACTTGTGAGCTGTACCGTTCAGAATTATCGATTCCTGTTTGCTTTAAAGCAAAATTTGCAATGCTTGGAGATGACACCGCACCAAAAAGATGAACATTCATCCTGTAGACTTCTAGTGGCTGGTCAACATCCCCTTTTGGCCACCACAGGAATCGAAGAAAGTCATGATGATGATTTTGAACTCGTACCTGATAGTACATTGCTTCAATGTCAGCCATTATTGAAATTTTTTCATTTCTGAATCTAAGCAAGACACCCAATAGAGGGTTGATCAGATCAGGACCTTGAAGAAGTTTGGAATTAAGAGAATGGCCCTTGAATGAAGATGAACAATCAAAAACAACTCGAAGTTTCCCCTTCTTCTTGTGGTACACCCCATGATGTGGTATGTACCACACCTGACCATCATTCCTTTGGAGTTGTTCTTGTGGCACCTTTTCTGCATATCCTTTTCTTAGCACGTCCTCCATGAACACACTGTACTCATTTGCATAAACAGAATCCTTCTTGAATCTTTTAGCAAGGTTTAGTGTACGCTGTGCTGTCAGATCATAGTTGTTAGGCAAAGTTACATCTTTATCACGAAAAGGCAGGGGTAGGTGGTAATGCCCATTTTTAAGTTCTACTGAAGTCGTTACTATGTTCATGAACTTTTTGTCTTCGGCTGACATTTCTCTACTTTCCTCGTAATCCTTTTCTGGAAAGTCATGATGATATTGCCTGATAATCAGATCCTTAAGATTCTCCATAGAGATGCGATTGGCCATCACTGACCTTAATCCAGTTTCATCCTTTGAAGAAAAGGAATGAAGTGGTCCGTTGACTACCCATCCTAGCACAGTCTTGATCGCATATGGCCCATTTCCTTGACTGTTCACTATTTTCCACGGTTCCATTGCCTTTGGAACGTTAATTCCAATCAAAATCTCAATGTTAGCGTTGATTCTCTTCAGTTTTACTTCTTTCAGATAAGGCCATTTTTCAAGATCATGGTGAGTGAGTAGGTTTTCTTTCGACACAGGAATCTTTGGTTGGGTATATACTTTTGGAAGGTCTATATATAAATCTCCATCTATACTGCTTACTTCTAGACCTGTGAGCTCATAGCTCTTAACAGGTCTTTCCTGCCCCATCGTACGCAGAAGAATGTCAGTTCTGCGTCCTTTGGCATTCAGCAGATTCATAAGGTTCTCAGTGCAGAACGTCGCCGAACTGCCTGGATCAAGAAAGGCGTAGGTTTTTATGGTTTTATTGCCTTTAGCAACTTTAACTTGGACTGGCACGATTGCTAGTGCGCATTCCTTACTGGCCCCTGTTGCATGATCAGCTGACACTAGTGCACTATTGACCGGCGTTTCTTCTTTCGGTTCTGAGGAATTCATTTTAGGCAAAATCTGTTTCTTTGAATTGTCGATGTGGAGCAGTGTAGGATGTTGTCGTTGACATATCTGGCAAACCATTTTCTTATTGCAATCTTTGCTCATGTGACCCTTTTTCAAGCATCCGAAACAGTGACCATTCCTTTTGAGATATTCAACCTTTTTATCTTGGGACACTGATTTCAATTTTATGCAGTCGTTTAATGCATGTTTACCTTGGCAGTAACAACATGAGGTCAGAATAGCAGCATGAGTAGTAGTTTGCAGCTGCGCTTTAGATGCTTCTTTGCATGTCTGCTCATCAGGTCGTGTCACCGTAGTAACAAAGCTGCTGCCCCTTTTAGCTGTCGTCAAGCTGATGGTTCTGGGTTTCAGAACTGTGCCTTTAACAGGAGAAGGATCTCTGATATCTCCAAAGACAGGATGAAGTAAAATCTCAGCCTGAGTTTCCAGGAACTCGACAAGATTTCGAAATCTAATACGAGTATTAGTTCTTTGGAATGACTCAAAAGTTACTGTCCGCCACCTTTCTCGGAGCTTGTATGGGAGTTTGAATACAATCAATTTCAAATTTGATACAACGTCCAGTTCATCCATGTATTGTAGGTTTTGCATCACATTGCAACATTCCCTAAGGTATAGAGCAAATGCATGAAGTGATTTTCCATCATCAACTTTAATGGTTGACCAGTTCAATGCCTTTTCTATATAAGCATTCGCAATCTTCATCTCATTGCCAAAATGCTTCTTTAAAAGCTGCTGAGCTTCGGTATATCCTCTGCGAGCTTCCATGTGCAGACAGCTACGAACTAGAGCTCTGGCCTGGCCCGTAGTGAACTGTTCAAGAAAGTAGAGCCTGTCCCGACTGTTGCTCGTCTTGTCTTCAATCAGGAATTTAAAAGCATGAATGAAAGACTGGTAGGACAATGGATCTCCATCAAAAACTGGTACTTCTCTCTTAGGCAGTAGAGAATGATTTTGCTGTATAATCATAAGATCAGTCATTTCCTTTTGCCTTTGTACAATTAAGCTTAAGCCTTTGTGTGAGCCGTTACTAACCTCCATCTGTGGACTTGAACTTGTGGCTGCTTGAGAGTCTCTTTGCACGTGACTGACAACTCTCTGGAGTGGAGTCTTAGGTATTGTGGTCATAGGAACGAATTCTAATGCAGAGGTATCTGTAAAAGTAGGTTCGACATTATCTTCTTTGTTTGCATCATAATAGTCGTTCATATCATCGGCTCCTGATTCAGCATCAATTGTCAGCACTTTGATCTTTGCATCTGCTGCTGCTATTTGCGTTTGCAGTTCTGCCCTTTCAATCTTTGATTTAATAATGGCTTCTTCCATCTGTAAAGCTTGTATATCTGGCAGAGTTTTGGCGCGTGCCTCTAAAGCAGCCTTTTCAGCAGCAGCTATTTTAGCTGCGGAAGAGGCCTTAGATGAGGTTGATCTTACAGACACACTACTGATGTTTGATATACTATCTTTTGGTTGGACTGTTGTAAGTTGATCTGATTTTTCTTTCTGCCACATTTCAACTTCTTTAATAAAGCAATCGAAATCCATCATTTTAGGTTCAAACCAGTTTGCATGATCATTTTTCTTCTCTTCCTCTGCTAAAAGGTCTTGTACTGCATTGTGCACATTTTTGAAGTCATGAATGAAAAACAATAATATCGCCATGCAATCATCCACTTGTTCAACACTTCCACCTTTATCAAGTAGCGCTTTAATTTCGTTCATTTTTCTCGTGCATACTCCCAATTTACCTCTGCGCGTTGCGATGCGTGAATTTAAAAGCCTTTCAGCCTCCGCGGCCGTGTGAATCTCTTCGTCCGTCATTTTATATAAGCCACAATAAACGAGTAGCTTTCTTTAGCGTTTAAACACACATTTCCAAACTCTGAAAATTATTTCGTCTGTTTGTTTATGCTATTCAAGCATTCGTTCAATCTCGCATTCAGTGATCAGTTGTATTGTTTGCATTTGTCGTACTCACAGCTGACGCGTTGTTCATTCATAGAATTGCGCTCTTTTCCTGGCCGTGAAAAGCAGTTTCCAATCCTTTGAGAAGAAAGTTCATTGTACAATCCTTTGTGTCTTGTCGATCGATCTTAAGTGCAAGTTTCTTCAATAAATGTAGAGGCTAATACCTAATGTCTTAATTCTTTTAGCCTCTCGAGGTTAGATGAGGAGTATCTTCTTATCTACATGTCCATTAAGCACGCACGGAGAAGCGGTCATAACAACAAAAACAACGTATTTATTGATCGCAATCTCTGGTTTACTTTCCAAACAAAAAACAAAAATTGGCATCCAAGAAAAACACTATCAGTAACATGCATTTCATGCGATTGAAGAAACTGTTGCTCTCCAAACTCTAACCTGTCTGTGCCAAACAATCCTACCTCATTATCAACACCTGCACTCACGCATCGTAGTGACGCGTCAAAGGGGGAGGAGTCAATAAATGTGCTTAACCAGGTTAGTACAAGTATTAAAAATTAAACAAAATTCCCTTGTACATTTAAAGCATAATATTATGTATTACAAAATAAATAAATCAAATTTAATCATTACTCAATTATAATTCTGGTAGTACACAACATTCTGAATATGGCTCCAACAGTGTGTGTTGAAGAGAGAGTGTGTTGAAGAGAGAGTGTTGAAGAGAGAGTGTGTTGAAGAGAGTGTGTGTTGAAGAGAGAGTGTGTTGAAGAGAGTGTGTGTTGAAGAGAGAGTGTGTTGAAGAGAGTGTGTGTTGAAGAGAGAGTGTTGAAGAGAGAGTGTGTTGAAGAGAGTGTGTGTTGAAGAGAGTGTGTTGAAGAGAGTGTGTGTTGAGGGAGTGTGTGTTGAAGAGAGAGTGTGTTGAAGAGAGTGTGTGTTGAAGAGAGAGTGTGTTGAAGAGAGTGTGTGTTGAAGAGAGAGTGTGTTGAAGAGAGTGTGTTGAAGAGAGAGTGTGTTGAAGAGAGTGTGTTGAAGAGAGAGTGTGTTGAAGAGAGTGTGTGCTGAAGAGAGTGTGTGTTGAAGAGAGTGTGTTGAAGAGAGAGTGTGTTGAAGAGAGAGTGTGTTGAAGAGAGAGTGTGTTGGAGAGAGTGTGTTGAAGAGAGTGTGTGTTGAGGGAGTGTGTGTTGAAGAGAGAGTGTGTTGAAGAGAGTGTGTGTTGAAGAGAGAGTGTGTTGAAGAGAGTGTGTGTTGGAGAGAGAGTGTGTTGGAGAGAGTGTGTTGAAGAGAGAGTGTGTTGAAGAGAGTGTGTGCTGAAGAGAGTGTGTGTTGAAGAGAGTGTGTTGAAGAGAGAGTGTGTTGAAGAGAGAGTGTGTTGAAGAGAGAGTGTGTTGAAGAGAGAGTGTGTTGAAGAGAGTGTGTGTTGAAGAGAGTGTGTGTTGAAGAGAGTGTGTTGAAGAGAGAGTGTGTTGAAGAGAGAGTGTGTTGAAGAGAGAGTGTGTTGAAGAGAGAGTGTGTTGAAGAGAGAGTGTGTTGAAGAGAGAGTGTGTTGAAGAGAGAGTGTGTTGAAGAGAGAGTGTGTTGAAGAGAGTGTGTGCTGAAGAGAGTGTGTTGAAGAGAGTGTGTTGAAGAGAGAGTGTGTTGAAGAGAGAGTGTGTTGAAGAGAGAGTGTGTTGAAGAGAGAGTGTGTTGGAGAGAGTGTGTTGAAGAGAGTGTGTGTTGAGGGAGTGTGTGTTGAAGAGAGAGTGTGTTGAAGAGAGTGTGTGTTGAAGAGAGAGTGTGTTGAAGAGAGTGTGTGTTGAAGAGAGAGTGTGTTGAAGAGAGTGTGTTGAAGAGAGAGTGTGTTGAAGAGAGTGTGTGTTGAAGACAGTGTGTGTTGAAGAGAGTGTGTTGAAGAGAGAGTGTGTTGAAGAGAGAGTGTGTTGAAGAGAGTGTGTGTTGAAGAGAGTGTGTTGAAGAGAGAGTGTGTTGAAGAGAGAGTGTGTTGAAGAGAGAGTGTGTTGGAGAGAGTGTGTTGAAGAGAGTGTGTGTTGAAGAGAGAGTGTGTTGAAGAGAGAGTGTGTTGAAGAGAGAGTGTGTTGAAGAGAGTGTGTGTTGAAGAGAGAGTGTGTTGAAGAGAGAGTGTGTTGAAGAGAGAGTGTGTTGAAGAGAGAGTGTGTTGAAGAGAGAGTGTGTTGAAGAGAGAGTGTGTGGAAGAGAGAGTGTGTGTTGAAGAGAGTGTGTGTTGAAGAGAGTGTGTTGAAGAGAGTGTGTGTTGAAGAGAGAGTGTGTTGAAGAGAGAGTGTGTGTTGAAGAGAGTGTGTGTTGAAGAGAGAGTGTGTTGAAGAGAGTGTGTGTTGAAGAGAGAGTGTGTTGAAGAGAGAGTGTGTTGAAGAGAGAGTGTGTTAAAGAGAGAGTGTGTTGAAGAGAGAGTGTGTTGAAGAGAGAGTGTGTGTTGAAGAGAGAGTGTGTTGAAGAGAGAGTGTGTTGAAGAGAGAGTGTGTTGAAGAGAGTGTGTGTTGAAGAGAGAGTGTGTTGAAGAGAGAGTGTGTTGAAGAGAGAGTGTGTTGAAGAGAGTGTGTGTTGAAGAGAGTGTGTGTTGAAGAGAGTGTGTGTTGAAGAGAGTGTGTGTTGAAGAGAGTGTGTGTTGAAGAGAGTGTGTGTTGAAGAGAGTGTGTTGAAGAGAGAGTGTGTTGAAGAGAGAGTGTGTTGAAGAGAGTGTGTGTTGAAGGGAGTGTGTTGAAGAAAGTGTGTGTTGAAGAGAGTGTGTGTTGAAGAGAGAGTGTGTTGAAGAGAGAGTGTGTTGAAGAGAGAGTGTGTTGAAGAGAGAGTGTGTTGAAGAGAGTGTGTGTTGAAGAGAGAGTGTGTTGAAGAGAGTGTGTGTTGAAGAGAGAGTGTGTGTTGAAGAGAGTGTGTGTTGAAGAGAGTGTGTGTTGAAGAGAGTGTGTGTTGAAGAGAGTGTGTGTTGAAGAGAGTGTGTTGAAGAGAGTGTGTGTTGAAGAGAGTGTGTGTTGAAGAGAGAGTGTGTTGAAGAGAGAGTGTGTTGAAGAGAGAGTGTGTTGAAGAGAGAGTGTGTTGAAGAGAGTGTGTGTTGAAGAGAGAGTGTGTTGAAGAGAGTGTGTGTTGAAGAGAGTGTGTGTTGAGACAGTGGTGTGTTGAGGATGTGTGTTGAAGAAATGTGTGTTGAGGGTGTGTGTGTTGAGGAGTGTGTTGAAGGAGTGTGTGTTGAGAGTGTGTGTTGAGGGGTGTGTTGAGGAGGTGTGTTGAAGAGAGGTGTGTTGAGAGAGTGTGTTGAGAGGTGTGTTGAAGAGAGTTGTGTTGAGGAGTGTGTGTTGAGGAGGTGTGTTGAAGAGAGTGTGTGTTGAAGAGAGTGTGTGTTGAAGAGAGAGTGTGTTGAAGAGTGAGTGTGTTGAAGAGAGTGTGTGTTGAAGAGAGTGTGTGTTGAAGAGAGTGTGTGTTGAAGAGAGAGTGTGTTGAAGAGAGAGTGTGTTGAAGAGAGAGTGTGTTGAAGAGAGAGTGTGTTGAAGAGAGAGTGTGTTGCAGAGAGTGTGTGTTGAAGAGAGAGTGTGTTGAAGAGAGAGTGTGTTGAAGAGAGTGTGTGTTGAAGAGAGAGTGTGTTGAAGAGAGAGTGTGTTGAAGAGAGAGTGTGTTGAAGAGAGTGTGTGTTGAAGAGAGAGTGTGTTGAAGAGAGAGTGTGTTGAAGAGAGAGTGTGTTGAAGAGTGTGTGTTGAAGAGAGAGTGTGTTGAAGAGAGAGTGTGTTGAAGAGAGTGTGTGTTGAAGAGAGAGTGTGTTGAAGAGAGTGTTTGTTGAAGAGAGTGTGTGTTGAAGAGAGAGTGTGTTGAAGAGAGAGTGTGTTGAAGAGAGAGTGTGTTGAAGAGAGTGTGTGTTGAAGAGAGAGTGTGTTGAAGAGTGTGTGTTGAAGAGAGAGTGTGTTGAAGAGAGTGTGTGTTGAAGAGAGAGTGTGTTGAAGAGAGAGTGTGTTGAAGAGAGAGTGTGTTGAAGAGAGAGTGTGTTGAAGAGAGTGTGTGTTGAAGAGAGAGTGTGTTGAAGAGTGTGTGTTGAAGAGAGTGTGTGTTGAAGACAGTGTGTGTTGAAGAGAGAGTGTGTTGCAGAGAGTGTGTGTTGAAGAGAGAGTGTGTTGAAGAGAGAGTGTGTTGAAGAGAGTGTGTGTTGAAGACAGTGTGTGTTGAAGACAGTGTGTGTTGAAGAGAGTGTGTGTTGAAGACAGTGTGTGTTGAAGACAGTGTGTGTTGAAGAGAGAGTGTGTTGAAGAGAGTGTGTGTTGAAGAGAGAGTGTGTTGAAGAGAGTGTGTGTTGAAGAGAGTGTGTGTTGAAGACAGTGTGTGTTGAAGAGTGTGTGTTGAAGAAAATGTGTGTTGAAGAGAGAGTGTGTTGAAGAGAGTGTGTGTTGAAGAGAGAGTGTGTTGAAGAGAGAGTGTGTTGAAGAGAGAGTGTGTTGAAGAGAGTGTGTGTTGAAGAGAGAGTGTGTTGAAGAGAGAGTGTGTTGAAGAGAGAGTGTGTTGAAGAGAGAGTGTGTTGAAGAGAGAGTGTGTTGAAGAGAGAGTGTGTTGCAGAGAGTGTGTGTTGAAGAGAGAGTGTGTTGAAGAGAGAGTGTGTTGAAGAGAGTGTGTGTTGAAGAGAGAGTGTGTTGAAGAGAGAGTGTGTTGAAGAGAGAGTGTGTTGAAGAGAGTGTGTGTTGAAGAGAGAGTGTGTTGAAGAGAGTGTGTTGAAGAAAGTGTGTGTTGAAGAGAGTGTGTGTTGAAGAGAGAGTGTGTTGAAGAGAGTGTGTGTTGAAGAGAGAGTGTGTTGAAGAGAGTGTGTTGAAGAGAGAGTGTGTTGAAGAGAGTGTGTGTTGAAGAGAGTGTGTGTTGAAGTGAGTGTGTTGAAGAGAGAGTGTGTTGAAGAGAGTGTGTGTTGAAGAGAGAGTGTGTTGAAGAGAGTGTGTTGAAGAAAGTGTGTGTTGAAGAGAGTGTGTGTTGAAGAGAGAGTGTGTTGAAGAGAGTGTGTGTTGAAGAGAGTGTGTGTTGAAGAGAGTGTGTGTTGAAGAGAGAGTGTGTTGAAGAGAGTGTGTGTTGAAGAGAGTGTGTGTTGAAGAGAGAGTGTGTGTTGAAGAGAGAGTGTGTGTTGAAGAGAGTGTGTGTTGAAGAGAGTGTGTGTTGAAGAGAGTGTGTGTTGAAGAGAGTGTGTGTTGAAGACAGTGTGTGTTGAAGACAGTGTGTGTTGAAGAGAGAGTGTGTTGAAGAGAGTGTGTGTTGAAGACAGTGTGTGTTGAAGACAGTGTGTGTTGAAGAGAGTGTGTGTTGAAGAGAGTGTGTGTTGAAGACAGTGTGTGTTGAAGACAGTGTGTGTTGAAGAGAGAGTGTGTTGAAGAGAGTGTGTTGAAGAGAGTGTGTGTTGAAGAGAGTGTGTGTTGAAGAGAGAGTGTGTTGAAGACAGTGTGTGTTGAAGAGAGAGTGTGTTGAAGACAGTGTGTGTTGAAGAGAGTGTGTGTTGAAGAGAGAGTGTGTTGAAGACAGTGTGTGTTGAAGAGAGTGTGTGTTGAAGAGAGTGTGTGTTGAAGACAGTGTGTGTTGAAGACAGTGTGTGTTGAAGAGAGAGTGTGTTGAAGAGAGTGTGTTGAAGAGAGTGTGTGTTG
>NW_026606813.1:295000-320000 GCF_029890125.1 Rhinichthys klamathensis goyatoka
GGAGTTCAGTCTGACTCGCTGTTGCCGCTTGTAAAGACTGTCAGTCCATAAAAACATAATTGCTCATTTGTCTGAAGGTTTTGAACTCAACGTGATGTTCGGTGTTTTTAGTTAAAGTGATAGGTCACCAAACCGATCATTCTCTCCCTCATGTCGTTCCTTGTATGAGTTTCATAAAATATAATATTTTGAAGAATGTTAGGAACCATCAGCTAATCTCATTAAAGGTAAAGACAGAAATACAAACATGCACAGATGAAACGTGGGAATGGAGATATCAGGAGAAGGGAAATGAAGCATTAGTGACACGAGGAGGCGGAGCAGAATGCAGTGTTACCGCGGCAACGAGCAATTAAACCCTCCTCCAGAGAGCGACGGGTGTGTGTGAAGAGCTCGACCTTCAGCGACCCCAACACAGCGGACCAGAAGACATGATGCTTTAACTGAAGTTAACCCATTCAACTTTACAATGCAGAAATGGACTTCAACTGAGATTAATAAAGGCTGTAGGAGTGTTGTTCGTTGGTAGATCATGTTATCTAATGTAGGTAAAGAGATAGTTCACCCAAAAATGAAAATTAGCCCATGATTTACTCGCCCTCAAGTCATCCTAGGTGAATATGACATTCTTCTTTCAGACGAACACAATCTGAGTTAAAGTGAAACATGTCCTGGCTCTTCCAAGCTTTATAATGGCAGTGAATGGGTGTGTGACTGGAAGTCCATCAGAGCGCATCCATCCGTGATAAAAGTGTTCAAAACGGCTCCGAGGGGTTAATAAAGCTCTCCTGAAGTGAAGCGATGCGTTCGTGTAAGAAAAATACCCATATTTAAAACTTTATCGACTACAATAACTAGTTTCCTGCAGACGGCCTACACAAGTCGACTAAGGCCAGAAGAGTGACACTTGACCTTGATGCACAACGTAATGATGAACGCATTGCTTCGCTTCAGAACACCTTTATTAACCCCTCGAAGCCGCTTCGAACACTTTAATCGACTTACACCACAAGAGCAACACTTGAGGATGTGTGACGTGGATGTAGGAGTAGCGTAAGCTTTAAGTCTCTCGCGGTTCAAACACACAGCGCTGGGCAACTATCCCTTTAACCAATGTTGACAAATGAAACCTTATTGTAAAATGTTACCATTATTTTCTTCTAAACTTTGTTAATTTACATTGAAACAAGAAAAATCAATTTGCCCGTGGAGATGAACTTAAATCATCGTAAATCCTCTGAGGACACGGCCTGATCTCTGTTCAGTTCTGCTTCTCAGGGGGATTTGTCTTGTTTTAGGGATGATTGGAGCACAAAGTCGCTCATAATGAAAGGTCTTAATGTGTCCCAGCGCACACACACACACACACACACACACACACACACACACACACACACGTGTAGACGGCCTCTGTTCATCATAGCCGAGTGACCCGCCTGATGATGGCGCGACTCTTCAGTTCTCCTCAGTAAAGCCATCGAGCGCCGAGTGGATCATTTGCTGTAATGTTCCTCTCAGTCGCCTCTCGATCCCTGTGGACCTCCGTCCTCCTGACAGCTTCAGGTTCAGACACTTTCACATTAGTGTTCAAACCATGTCTGTCTGTCTGTCTGTCTGTCTCTCCGTCTGTCTGTCTGTCCGTCTGTCTGTCTGTCTCTCCGTCTGTCTGTCTGTCTCTCGGTCTGTCTGTCTGTCTGTCTCCGTCTGTCTGTCTGTCTGTCTGTCTGTCTGTCTGTCTGTCTCTCGGTCTGTCTGTCTGTCTGTCTGTCTGTCTATCTCTCCGTCTGTCTGTCTGTCTCTCGGTCTGTCTGTCTGTCTGTCTCCGTCTGTCTGTCTGTCTGTCTGTCTGTCTCTCGGTCTGTCTGTCTGTCTGTCTGTCTGTCTCTCTCTCCGTCTGTCTGTCTGTTTGTCTGTCTGTCTGTCTGTGTCTGTCCGTCTGTTTGTCTGTGTCTATCTGTCTGTCTGTCTCTCCGTCTGTCTGTCTGTCTCTCTGTCTGTCTTTCTGTCTGTCTGTCTGTCTGTCTGTCTGTCTGTCTGTCTCTCCGTCTGTCTGTCTGTCTCTCCGTCTGTCTGTCTGTCTGTCTGTCCGTCTGTCTGTCTGTCTGTCTCTCCGTCTGTCTGTCCGTCTGTCTGTCTGTCTCTCCGTCTGTCTGTCTGTCTCTCTGTCAAGTCAAGTCACCTTTATTTATATAGCGCTTTTTACAATACAGAGTGTTTCAAAGCAGCTTTAGAGTGATAACAGGAAAATAATGCAACAAAGTTTGTCTCTGCTTGTACAGCAGATCTAGAAGAAAATAGTGTCATAGTCCAGCTTCAGTTAGTTCAGTGATGCTTCATTTCTGTTGTAAATATTAATTTAGTTTATTTATATATATACTGTAGCTGCTCTGGAGAAATCTGTGATGTCATCTTCCAGCTCAGTTCAGTTCTCATATAATGGTGTCAATGCAGGAGATCAATAATATTGTTGAATATAAACTGTCCCCAAATAAGCAAGACAAAAGCCAAAGGCGAAAAAAGACATAAAATGCGACAGTGAACTAGTGAAGGAACCAGAACTCCATCAGTGACAGAATGGAGAAACGCTTGTGAGAACCCAGACTCAGTCGCTCAGTTCTCCTCTGGCCAACGAGCGAACAGTGTGTGATTATGATCCAGGAGCATTACAGGTCAGAGGTCAGATTGGATCAGAACATTCACAATATTATCCAGTTCCTCCGGTTGAAGATCGGAGTCAAGCCGGTATGGAGACGAGTTTGTTGAGGATCAGTGCCGATGGCTGTCGAGTCGATGAGGCCTTACAGGGGAGAGTCTAGATCACACAATCTCTAATGCTGACACTTCAGGGATGTGTTGTGGCCCTCCATCAGATCTGGATCCGGCTGATTACAGTAAACCTCGGGATAAACAGAGAGACTAATATTAGCGTAGACTTCATTCTTCTTATGATGTAACGAGTACATCAAGATTTATGGGAAGTGTTCCCAGTTCCGGCTGACCTAATCTATGCAGCCTAACATTGAATTATAGAAGTCTATAATGTATTATGTGTATGCTAGGTCAAAGAGATGTGTTTTTAGTCTAGCTTTGAACTGACAGAGTGTGTCTGCTTCCCGGACAATGGTAGGAAGACTGTTCCAGAGTTTTGGTGCTAAATAGGAAAAGGATCTCCCGCCAGCAGTCGATTTAGATATTCTAGGTATTATCAACTGGCCGGAGTTTTGAGATCGCAATAGACGTGAAGGACTATAATGCATTAAGAGCTCGCTCAAGTACTGGGAGCTAAACCATTTAGTGCTTTGTAAGTAATCAGCAATATTTTAAAATTTATACGATGTTTAATAGGGAGCCAATGCAGTGTTGACAGAACCGGGCTAATATGGTCATACTTCCTGGTTCTGGTAAGAACTCGAGCGGCTGCGTTTTGGACCAGCTGTAGTTTGTTTATTAAGCGTGCAGGGCAACCACCCAGTAGAGCATTACAGTAATCTAGCCTTGATGTCATGAACGCATGAACTAACTGTCTGTCTTTCTGTCTGATTGTCTATCTGTCTATCTGTCTATCTATCTATCTATCTATCTATCTATCTATCTATCTATCTATCTATCTATCTATCTATCTATCTATCTATCTATCTATCTGTCTGTCTGTCTGTCTGTCTGTCTGTCTGTCTGTCTGTCTATCTATCTATCTATCTATCTATCTATCTATCTATCTATCTATCTATCTATCTATCTATCTATCTATCTATCTGTCTGTCTGTCTGTCTGTCTGTCTGTCTGTCTGTCTGTCTGTCTGTCTGTCTATCCGTCTATCTATCCGTCTCTCTTGTCTGTCTGTCATGTAAAATATGTAGTGTTGTATTTGAAAAAAAATGTGTACAGTATACATACACTCACCTAAAGGATTATTAGGAACACCTGTTCAATTTCTCATTCATGCAATTATCTAATCAACCAATCACATGGCAGTTGCTTCAATGCATTTAGGGGTGTGGTCCTGGTCAAGACAATCTCCTGAACTCCAAACTGAATGTCAGAATGGGAAAGAAAGGTGATTTAAGCAATTTTGAGCGTGGCATGGTTGTTGGTGCCAGACGGGCCGGTCTGAGTATTTCACAATCTGCTCAGTTATTGGGATTTACACACACAACCATTTCTAGGGTTTACAAAGGATGGTGTGAAAAGGGAAAAACATCCAGTATGCGGCAGTCCTGTGGGCGAAAATGCCTTGTTGATGCTAGAGGTCAGAGGAGAATGGGCCGACTGATTCAAGCTGATAGAAGAGCAACTTTGACTGAAATAACCACTCGTTACAACCGAGGTATGCAGCAAAGCATTTGTAAAGCCACAACACGCACAACCTTGAGGCGGATGGGCTACAACAGCAGAAGACCCCACCGGGTACCACTCATCTCCACTACAAATAGGAAAAAGAGGCTACAATTTGCAAGAGCTCACCAAAATTGGACAGTTGAAGACTGGAAAAATGTTGCCTGGTCTGATGAGTCTCGATTTCTGCTGAGACATTCAGATGGTAGAGTCAGAATTTGGCGTAAACAGAATGAGAACATGGATCCATCATGCCTTGTTACCACTGTGCAGGCTGGTGGTGGTGGTGTAATGGTGTGGGGGATGTTTTCTTGGCACACTTTAGGTCCCTTAGTGCCAATTGGGCATCGTTTAAATGCCACGGCCTGCCTGAGCATTGTTTCTGACCATGTCCATCCCTTTATGGCTACCATGTCCCCATCCTCTGATGGCTACTTCCAGCAGGATAATGCACCATGTCACAAAGCTCGAATCATTTCAAATTGGTTTCTTGAACATGACAATGAGTTCACTGTACTAAAATGGCCCCCACAGTCACCAGATCTCAACCCAATAGAGCATCTTTGGGATGTGGTGGAACGGGAGCTTGTTGCCCTGGATGTGCATCCCACAAATCTCCATCAACTGCAAGATGCTATCCTATCAATATGGCCAACATTTCTAAAGAATGCTTTCAGCACCTTGTTGAATCAATGCCACGTAGAATTAAGGCAGTTCTGAAGGCGAAAGGGGGTCAAACACAGTATTAGTATGGTGTTCCTAATAATCCTTTAGGTGAGTGTAAATAGGATTTATACACATAGAGGATACATAGGTACACAAGGGCAACAGTGACAAAAAATATATAGAAGATTGTCAATTTCAGAGCCACAACAAAAAGAGAGATGAGTAAAAGAGAGATGATTCGTGTCGGAGTGAAAGAGAATGAAAGAGAGATATGGAGCATTTTATGAGTTTTCTTTAAAAGCTGAAAAACTGATCAATCATACTGTCAGCACCATTTTTCACTCTTTCATCCTTTAAGAAAGAAACTCTTTGTCATTTAAGCACATCAGCGTGTGTGTGTGTGTAACTGTGTGTAAGTGTGTGAGTGTGTATGAGTGTGTGTGTGAGTGTGTCTGTGTCTGTGTCAGTGTGAGTGTGTCAGTGTGAGTGTGTATGAGTTTTTGAGTGTGTGTGTGTGTGAGTGTGTCTGTGTCTGTGTCAGTGTGAGTGTGTCAGTGTGAGTGTGTATGAGTTCTTGAGAGTGTGTGTGTGTGTCTGCTCTGAGTATGTGGGTTTTCTGTATGTTTAGTATCTAATACTAGATGATCTACTGCTTTTGTCCCAGTGTGAGGTGAACCCCCTAATACTGAATACTGTGTCCCACAATGCAGTGCACTCAACTCGTTCTTCCATTTCCAGTGTGATGAATGAAACACTGATTTAACATCTCTCTTTACTCATTATTTTATCAGACTGACAAAAGCTCAGGCATTTATATACAAAATGGATTAAACATGCAAAATAACCATTGAGTTTAATTAAACACATTTTGATGATGCAACATGTGAGGATGGAGCACGTCCGACTGTTATTCATGGCTGCAGAATTGCTTTGCCCACACAGTGAGTGCTTGTGTGAAGGGTTGGGGCTTCAGCTGTGCATGACATCATCACTGCAGTAATTATTTTGGTTTAATTAGCAGCCATAGATGGGATATCAGCCACGATAATGACACAGCAGTCACCCAATCACATCACTGAGGCCTCAGCGCTCCAGCCAATCACATTAGAGCATTGAGAGTGCAGGCCCCTCCCCCTCTCAGCCTGAGTTCAGCTGCATCCGACGGCAGAGACGGAAAACACAGGAGCTTCCCGTTAAAGATCGATCCTGAATAGGATTCAAACTGTGTTTGACAGACAGAGAGACAGAGAGACAGACGGCATGAAAGTATCTTCATATCTTCAGTCATTTTGCTTCTCCAGTAAATGTATCTTGATTTACGAATGTTTAAAGGGGTCATGAACTTGATTGTTTTATTAATTTATAATGTTTCCTGGGGTGCCCTTATAATGTTAGTGTGATTTTTACATACCGTATTTTCTGCACTATAAGGCGCACCGGATTATAAGGCGCACCTTCAATGAATGACCTATTTTAGAATTTTTTTCATATATAGGTCGCACCGAATTATAAGGCGCATAATATACCGCAGTCAAACGTTTGACTGGGTTTGCGTTATGCATCCATTAGATGTACTAAAGGGAATGTATGTACGACATATATATCGAATGTATGTCGCGAGCCCTCTGAACATTTGAGTGATCTGATAGTAAGCGCGCTTGCTCGTGACAGCTGACAGCGATGGCACGCTGTTTCATATATGACGCCCCGGTTACCTTGAACGGGGAACGTTTTCTGAGAGCTTTGTAGCGAGTGCGCGGCGCCGGAGGCGAGGCGTTTATTAGTAAGCGTGAGCGCGCTGGGCCGGGCACGTAACTTACATTCGCAGCCTGACTCATATGAGTATTCATGTGCGGCGCTCGCTGACAGCAACAGCTGGCTGTTTTGAATGAGACGACACGGTTACTGTGAACGGGGAGCGCTTTATGAACATTCTGTGACACGCGAACAGCGCTGGGGACAGTGTGTCTGTTAGAGAGTGAGCGCTCGTGAGCGGGCACGTGACTTACACACAGAACCTGGGGTGCGTTTCCCGAAAGCATCGTTAGCCAACTATGGTCGCAAGTTGGGCGCAAATCCCATTGAACTCTATTGGTAACGACGGAACTTGCGACCATAGTTGGCTAACGATGCTTTCGGGAAACGCACCCCTGATTTATACGAGGTTGAACTGGCCGTGTGACAGAGCGGGCATAGATGGACACGAGAGCGAGTTCGCGGGCGAATTTAATAAATTGAATTTAATAAAGCGTTATTAACCAATTGATTCATATATAAGGCGCTCCGGAATTATATGGCGCACTGTCGTTTTTTGAGAAAATTAAAGGCTTTTAAGTGCGCCTTATAGTGCAGAAAATACGGTAATCTTTTTTTCCTAGCCTTATTTTAGCCTCTGATTTGAACGCTCTGTTTGAACTTCAGTGTAAACGCCCACTGCTGTGATTGGCTGTGAGACTTCAGTGTAAACGCCCACTGCTGTGATTGGCTGTGAGACTTCAGTGTAAACGCCCACTGCTGTGATTGGCTGTGAGACTTCAGTGTAAATGGCCACTGCTGTGATTGGCTGTGAGACTTCAGTGTAAACGCCCACTGCTGTGATTGGCTGTGAGACTTCAGTGTAAATGGCCACTGCTGTGATTGGCTGTAAGACTTCAGTGTAAACGCCCACTGCTGTGATTGGCTGTGAGACTTCAGTGTAAACGCCCACTGCTGTGATTGGCTGTGAGACTTCAGTGTAAACGCCCACTGCTGTGATTGGCTGTGAGACTTCAGTGTAAACGCCCACTGCTGTGATTGGCTGTGAGACTTCAGTGTAAACGCCCACTGCTGTGATTGGCTGTGAGACTTCAGTGTAAACGCCCACTGCTGTGATTGGCTGTGAGACTTCAGTGTAAACGCCCACTGCTGTGATTGGCTGTGAGACTTCAGTGTAAACGCCCACTGCTGTGATTGGCTGTGAGACTTCAGTGTAAACGCCCACTGCTGTGATTGGCTGTGAGTCTTCAGTGTAAACGCCCACTGCTGTGATTGGCTGTGAGACTTCAGTGTAAACGCCCACTGCTGTGATTGGCTGTGAGACTTCAGTGTAAACGCCCACTGCTGTGATTGGCTGTGAGACTTCAGTGTAAACGCCCACTGCTGTGATTGGCTGTGAGTCTTCAGTGTAAACGCCCACTGCTGTGATTGGATGTGAGACTTCAGTGTAAACGCCCACTGCTGTGATTGGCTGTGAGACTTCAGTGTAAACGCCCACTGCTGTGATTGGCTGTGAGACTTCAGTGTAAATGGCCACTGCTGTGATTGGCTGTAAGACTTCAGTGTAAACGTCCACTGCTGTGATTGGCTGTGAGACTTCAGTGTAAATGGCCACTGCTGTGATTGGCTGTGAGTCTTCAGTGTAAACGCCCACTGCTGTGATTGGCTGTGAGACTTCAGTGTAAACGCCCACTGCTGTGATTGGCTGTGAGACTTCAGTGTAAATGGCCACTGCTGTGATTGGCTGTAAGACTTCAGTGTAAACGCCCACTGCTGTGATTGGCTGTGAGACTTCAGTGTAAACGCCCACTGCTGTGATTGGCTGTGAGACTTCAGTGTAAATGGCCACTGCTGTGATTGGCTGTGAGACTTCAGTGTAAACGCCCACTGCTGTGATTAGCTGTGAGACTTCAGTGTAAATGGCCACTGCTGTGATTGGCTGTGAGACTTCAGTGTAAACGCCCACTGCTGTGATTGGCTGTGAGACTTCAGTGTAAACGCCCACTGCTGTGATTGGCTGTGAGACTTCAGTGTAAACGCCCACTGCTGTGATTGGCTGTGAGACTTCAGTGTAAACGCCCACTGCTGTGATTGGCTGTGAGACTTCAGTGTAAACGCCCACTGCTGTGATTGGCTGTGAGTCTTCAGTGTAAACGCCCACTGCTGTGATTGGCTGTGAGACTTCAGTGTAAACGCCCACTGCTGTGATTGGCTGTGAGACTTCAGTGTAAACGCCCACTGCTGTGATTGGCTGTGAGACTTCAGTGTAAATGGCCACTGCTGTGATTGGCTGTAAGACTTCAGTGTAAACGCCCACTGCTGTGATTGGCTGTGAGACTTCAGTGTAAACCCCCACTGCTGTGATTGGCTGTGAGACTTCAGTGTAAATGGCCACTGCTGTGATTGGCTGTGAGACTTCAGTGTAAACGCCCACTGCTGTGATTGGCTGTGCGACTTCAGTGTAAACGCCCACTGCTGTGATTGGCTGTGAGACTTCAGTGTAAACGCCCACTGCTGTGATTGGCTGTGAGACTTCAGTGTAAACGCCCACTGCTGTGATTGGCTGTGAGACTTCAGTGTAAACGCCCACTGCTGTGATTGGCTGTGAGACTTCAGTGTAAACGCCCACTGCTGTGATTGGCTGTGAGACTTCAGTGTAAACGCCCACTGCTGTGATTGGCTGTGAGACTTCAGTGTAAACGCCCACTGCTGTGATTGGCTGTGAGACTTCAGTGTAAACGCCCACTGCTGTGATTGGCTGTGAGACTTCAGTGTAAACGCCCACTGCTGTGATTGGCTGTGAGTCTTCAGTGTAAACGCCCACTGCTGTGATTGGCTGTGAGTCTTCAGTGTAAACGCCCACTGCTGTGATTGGCTGTGAGACTTCAGTGTAAACGCCCACTGCTGTGATTGGCTGTGAGACTTCAGTGTAAACGCCCACTGCTGTGATTGGCTGTGAGACTTCAGTGTAAATGGCCACTGCTGTGATTGGCTGTAAGACTTCAGTGTAAACGTCCACTGCTGTGATTGGCTGTGAGACTTCAGTGTAAATGGCCACTGCTGTGATTGGCTGTGAGTCTTCAGTGTAAACGCCCACTGCTGTGATTGGCTGTGAGACTTCAGTGTAAACGCCCACTGCTGTGATTGGCTGTGAGACTTCAGTGTAAACGGCCACTGCTGTGATTGGCTGTGAGACTTTAGTGTAAATGGCCACTGCTGTGATTGGCTGTAAGACTTCAGTGTAAACGCCCACTGCTGTGATTGGCTGTGAGACTTCAGTGTAAACGCCCACTGCTGTGATTGGCTGTGAGACTTCAGTGTAAATGGCCACTGCTGTGATTGGCTGTGAGACTTCAGTGTAAATGCCCACTGCTGTGATTGGCTGTGCGACTTCAGTGTAAACGCCCACTGCTGTGATTGGCTGTGAGACTTCAGTGTAAACGCCCACTGCTGTGATTGGCTGTGAGACTTCAGTGTAAACGCCCACTGCTGTGATTGGCTGTGAGACTTCAGTGTAAACGCCCACTGCTGTGATTGGCTGTGAGACTTCAGTGTAAACGCCCACTGCTGTGATTGGCTGTGAGTCTTCAGTGTAAACGCCCACTGCTGTGATTGGCTGTGAGTCTTCAGTCTAAACGCCCACTGCTGTGATTGGCTGTGAGACTTCAGTGTAAACGCCCACTGCTGTGATTGGCTGTGAGACTTCAGTGTAAATGGCCACTGCTGTGATTGGCTGTAAGACTTCAGTGTAAACGTCCACTGCTGTGATTGGCTGTGAGACTTCAGTGTAAATGGCCAGTGCTGTGATTGGCTGTGAGTCTTCAGTGTAAACGCCCACTGCTGTGATTGGCTGAGACTTCAGTGTAAACGCCCACTGCTGTGATTGGCTGTGAGACTTCAGTGTAAATGGCCACTGCTGTGATTGGCTGTAAGACTTCAGTGTAAACGCCCACTGCTGTGATTGGCTGTGAGACTTCAGTGTAAACGCCCACTGCTGTGATTGGCTGTGAGACTTCAGTGTAAATGGCCACTGCTGTGATTGGCTGTGAGACTTCAGTGTAAACGCCCACTGCTGTGATTGGCTGTGCGACTTCAGTGTAAACGCCCACTGCTGTGATTGGCTGTGAGACTTCAGTGTAAACGCCCACTGCTGTGATTGGCTGTGAGACTTCAGTGTAAACGCCCACTGCTGTGATTGGCTGTGAGACTTCAGTGTAAACGCCCACTGCTGTGATTGGCTGTGAGACTTCAGTGTAAATGGCCACTGCTGTGATTGGCTGTGAGACTTCAGTGTAAACGCCCACTGCTGTGATTGGCTGTGCGACTTCAGTGTAAACGCCCACTGCTGTGATTGGCTGTGAGACTTCAGTGTAAACGCCCACTGCTGTGATTGGCTGTGAGACTTCAGTGTAAACGCCCACTGCTGTGATTGGCTGTGAGACTTCAGTGTAAACGCCCACTGCTGTGATTGGCTGTGAGACTTCAGTGTAAACGCCCACTGCTGTGATTGGCTGTGAGACTTCAGTGTAAACGCCCACTGCTGTGATTGGCTGTGAGACTTCAGTGTAAACGCCCACTGCTGTGATTGGCTGTGAGACTTCAGTGTAAACGGCCACTGCTGTGATTGGCTGTGAGACTTCAGTGTAAACGCCCACTGCTGTGATTGGCTGTGAGACTTCAGTGTAAACGCCCACTGCTGTGATTGGCTGTGAGACTTCAGTGTAAACGCCCACTGCTGTGATTGGCTGTGAGACTTCAGTGTAAACGCCCACTGCTGTGATTGGCTGTGAGACTTCAGTGTAAACGCCCACTGCTGTGATTGGCTGTGAGACTTCAGTGTAATCGCCCACTGCTGTGATTGGCTGTGAGACTTCAGTGTAAACGCCCACTGCTGTGATTGGCTGTGAGACTTCAGTGTAAACGCCCACTGCTGTGATTGGCTGTGAGACTTCAGTGTAAACGCCCACTGCTGTGATTGGCTGTGAGACTTCAGTGTAAACGCCCACTGCTGTGATTGGCTGTGAGACTTCAGTGTAAACGCCCACTGCTGTGATTGGCTGTGAGACTTCAGTGTAAACCCCCACTGCTGTGATTGGCTGTGAGACTTCAGTGTAAACGCCCACTGCTGTGATTGGCTGTGAGACTTCAGTGTAAACGCCCACTGCTGTGATTGGCTGTGAGACTTCAGTGTAAACGCCCACTGCTGTGATTGGCTGTGAGACTTCAGTGTAAACGCCCACTGCTGTGATTGGCTGTGAGACTTCAGTGTAAACGCCCACTGCTGTGATTGGCTGTGAGACTTCAGTGTAAACGCCCACTGCTGTGATTGGCTGTGAGACTTCAGTGTAGACGCCCACTGCTGTGATTGGCTGTGAGACTTCAGTATAAACGCCCACTGCTGTGATTGGCTGTGAGACTTCAGTGTAATCGCCCACTGCTGTGATTGGCTGTGAGACTTCAGTGTAAACGCCCACTGCTGTGATTGGCTGTGAGACTTCAGTGTAAACGCCCACTGCTGTGATTGGCTGTGAGACTTCAGTGTAAACGCCCACTGCTGTGATTGGCTGTGAGACTTCAGTGTAAACGCCCACTGCTGTGATTGGCTGTGAGACTTCAGTGTAAACGCCCACTGCTGTGATTGGCTGTGAGACTTCAGTGTAAACCCCCACTGCTGTGATTGGCTGTGAGACTTCAGTGTAAACGCCCACTGCTGTGATTGGCTGTGAGACTTCAGTGTAAACGCCCACTGCTGTGATTGGCTGTGAGACTTCAGTGTAAACGCCCACTGCTGTGATTGGCTGTGAGACTTCAGTGTAAACGCCCACTGCTGTGATTGGCTGTGAGACTTCAGTGTAAACGCCCACTGCTGTGATTGGCTGTGAGACTTCAGTGTAAACGCCCACTGCTGTGATTGGCTGTGAGACTTCAGTGTAAACGCCCACTGCTGTGATTGGCTGTGAGACTTCAGTGTAAACGCCCACTGCTGTGATTGGCTGTGAGACTTCAGTGTAAACCCCCACTGCTGTGATTGGCTGTGAGACTTCAGTGTAAACGCCCACTGCTGTGATTGGCTGTGAGACTTCAGTGTAAACGCCCACTGCTGTGATTGGCTGTGAGACTTCAGTGTAAACGCCCACTGCTGTGATTGGCTGCGAGACTTCAGTGTAAACGCCCACTGCTGTGATTGGCTGTGAGACTTCAGTGTAAACGCCCACTGCTGTGATTGGCTGTGAGACTTCAGTGTAAACGCCCACTGCTGTGATTGGCTGTGAGACTTCAGTGTAGACGCCCACTGCTGTGATTGGCTGTGAGACTTCAGTATAAACGCCCACTGCTGTGATTGGCTGTGAGACTTCAGTGTAATCGCCCACTGCTGTGATTGGCTGTGAGACTTCAGTGTAAACGCCCACTGCTGTGATTGGCTGTGAGACTTCAGTGTAAACGCCCACTGCTGTGATTGGCTGTGAGACTTCAGTGTAAACGCCTACTGCTGTGATTGGCTGTGAGACTTCAGTGTAAACGCCCACTGCTGTGATTGGCTGTGAGACTTCAGTGTAAACGCCCACTGCTGTGATTGGCTGTACGACTTCAGTGTAAACGCCCACTGCTGTGATTGGCTGTGAGTCTTCAGTGTAAACGCCCACTGCTGTGATTGGCTGTGAGACTTCAGTGTAAACGTCCACTGCTGTGATTGGCTGTGAGACTTCAGTGTAAACGCCCACTGCTGTGATTGGCTGTGAGACTTCAGTGTAAACGCCCACTGCTGTGATTGGCTGTGAGACTTCAGTGTAAACCCCCACTGCTGTGATTGGCTGTGAGACTTCAGTGTAAACGCCCACTGCTGTGATTGGCTGTGAGACTTCAGTGTAAACGCCCACTGCTGTGATTGGCTGTGAGACTTCAGTGTAAACGCCCACTGCTGTGATTGGCTGTGAGACTTCAGTGTAAACGCCCACTGCTGTGATTGGCTGTGAGACTTCAGTGTAAACGCCCACTGCTGTGATTGGCTGTGAGACTTCAGTGTAAATGAGCAGATGAAAGAGTCTGTTGATCGCTTTCTGTATATAATTTAATCACAGTTTAAATAAGATTATTTTCCTTCTAAGAGAAACGATGTGCAGTTGAACGTTTAGTCACTGGCTGTTCTTCTGCAAAGACGGTCTTTTGCTGCCCTGTGACGTCATAAGTCTCCACTTCTCAGATCCTGTCGTTTTCTGGTCTTGGTTTCATTAAAAGCTGTTTTTTTTTTCAAGGAAGTTTTTAGTTTTGAATTTTAAAGGGTATTTTTATAGTATAACGACCTCTTAACTGTCAAAAGATCAAGGAAATTTTGAATTCTCAGTTCATGACCCCTTTTAAATATTTGTGCTGGAAAATACAGAAATACTGAGGAAGAAGATGTGTTTTAGCAGTGTGAGCTGCATCAGATCACACAAGAAGAGCTTTAGACAGACAGGAGGTTTATCCCGGGCTCGCTGGAGCGATGGGGATCAGGCTGTATTAAAGCTCACAGGCCAGTAAAAGGTGCAGCGGGACAGAGAGCGATTACACACGGATCCTGAGCCGCACACACACACGCTTCACCGGATCCTGAGCCGAACACACACACACACACACACACACACACGCTTCCCCAGATCCTGAGCCGCACACACACACGCTTCCCCAGATCCTGAGCCGCACACACACACGCTTCCCCAGATCCTGAGCCGAACACACACACGCTTCCCCAGATCCTGAGCCGCACACACACACGCTTCCCCAGATCCTGAGCTGCACACACACACACGCTTCCCCAGATCCTGAGCCACACACACACACGCTTCCCCAGATCCTGAGCCGAACACACACACGCTTCCCCAGATCCTGAGCCGCACACACACACACTTCACCGGATCCTGAGCCGAACACACACACGCTTCCCCAGATCCTGAGCCGAACACACACACACGCTTCCCCAGATCCTGAGCCGCACACACACACGCTTCCCCAGATCCTGAGCCGAACACACACACGCTTCCCCAGATCCTGAGCCACACACACACACGCTTCCCCAGATCCTGAGCCGAACACACACACACGCTTCCCCAGATCCTGAGCCGAACACACACACACGCTTCCCCAGATCCTGAGCCACACACACACACGCTTCCCCAGATCCTGAGCCGAACACACACACGCTTCCCCAGATCCTGAGCCACACACACACACGCTTCCCCAGATCCTGAGCCGAACACACACACACGCTTCCCCAGATCCTGAGCCGAACACACACACACGCTTCCCCAGATCCTGAGCCACACACACACACGCTTCCCCAGATCCTGAGCCACACACACACACGCTTCCCCAGATCCTGAGCCGAACACACACACACGCTTCCCCAGATCCTGAGCCACACACACACACGCTTCCCCAGATCCTGAGCCGCACACACACACGCTTCCCCAGATCCTGAGCCGCACACACACACACGCTTCCCCAGATCCTGAGCCGCACACACACACGCTTCACCGGATCCTGAGCCGAACACACACACGCTTCCCCAGATCCTGAGCTGCACACACACACGCTTACCCAGATCCTGAGCCGAACACACACACGCTTCCCCAGATCCTGAGCCGAACACACACACGCTTACCCAGATCCTGAGCCGCACACACACACGCTTCCCCAGATCCTGAGCCGAACACACACACGCTTCCCCAGATCCTGAGCCGCACACACACACGCTTCCCCAGATCCTGAGCCGCACACACACACGCTTCACCGGATCCTGAGCCGAACACACACACGCTTCCCCAGATCCTGAGCTGCACACACACACGCTTACCCAGATCCTGAGCCGAACACACACACGCTTCCCCAGATCCTGAGCCGAACACACACACGCTTACCCAGATCCTGAGCCGAACACACACACGCTTACCCAGATCCTGAGCCGAACACACACACACGCTTCCCCAGATCCTGAGCCGAACACACACGCTTCCCCAGATCCTGAGCCGCACACACACACGCTTCCCCAGATCCTGAGCCGAACACACACACGCTTCCCCAGATCCTGAGCCGAACACACACACACACGCTTCCCCAGATCCTGAGCCGCACACACACACACTTCCCCAGATCCTGAGCCGCACACACACACGCTTCCCCAGATCCTGAGCCGCACACACACACGCTTCCCCAGATCCTGAGCTGCACACACACACGCTTCCCCAGATCCTGAGCCGAACACACACACACGCTTCCCCAGATCCTGAGCCGAACACACACACGCTTCCCCAGATCCTGAGCCGAACACACACGCTTCCCCAGATCCTGAGCCGCACACACACACGCTTCCCCAGATCCTGAGCCGAACACACACACACACGCTTCCCCAGATCCTGAGCCGCACACACACACACTTCCCCAGATCCTGAGCCGCACACACACACGCTTCCCCAGATCCTGAGCCGCACACACACACGCTTCCCCAGATCCTGAGCTGCACACACACACGCTTCCCCAGATCCTGAGCCGAACACACACACACGCTTCCCCAGATCCTGAGCCGAACACACACACGCTTCCCCAGATCCTGAGCCGCACACACACACGCTTCCCCAGATCCTGAGCTGCACACACACACACGCTTCCCCAGATCCTGAGCCGCACACACACACGCTTCCCCAGATCCTGAGCCGAACACACACACACGCTTCCCCAGATCCTGAGCCGAACACACACGCTTCCCCAGATCCTGAGCCGCACACACACACATGCTTCCCCAGATCCTGAGCCGAACACACACACGCTTCCCCAGATCCTGAGCCGAACACACACACGCTTCCCCAGATCCTGAGCCGAACACACACACATGCTTCCCCAGATCCTGAGCCGAACACACACACGCTTCCCCAGATCCTGAGCCGCACACACACACGCTTCCCCAGATCCTGAGCCGAACACACACACGCTTCCCCAGATCCTGAGCCGCACACACACACGCTTCCCCAGATCCTGAGCTGCACACACACATGCTTCCCCAGATCCTGAGCCGCACACACACACGCTTCCCCAGATCCTGAGCCGAACACACACACGCTTCCCCAGATCCTGAGCCGCACACACACACGCTTCCCCAGATCCTGAGCCGAACACACACACGCTTCCCCAGATCCTGAGCCGAACACACACACACTTCCCCAGATCCTGAGCCGCACACACACACACACACGCTTCCCCAGATCCTGAGCCGCACACACACACGCTTCCCCAGATCCTGAGCCGCACACACACACGTTTCCCCAGATCCTGAGCCGCACACACACACACTTCCCCAGATCCTGAGCCGAACACACACACGCTTCCCCAGATCCTGAGCCGCACACACACACGCTTCCCCAGATCCTGAGCCGCACACACACACACTTCCCCAGATCCTGAGCCGAACACACACACACACACGCTTCCCCAGATCCTGAGCCGAACACACACACGCTTCCCCAGATCCTGAGCCGCACACACACACGCTTCCCCAGATCCTGAGCCGCACACACACACGCTTCCCCAGATCCTGAGCCGAACACACACACACGCTTCCCCAGATCCTGAGCCGAACACACACACGCTTCCCCAGATCCTGAGCCGAACACACACACGCTTCCCCAGATCCTGAGCCGAACACACACGCTTCCCCAGATCCTGAGCCGAACACACACACACGCTTCCCCAGATCCTGAGCCGAACACACACACGCTTCCCCAGATCCTGAGCCGAACACACACACGCTTCCCCAGATCCTGAGCCGAACACACACACACGCTTCCCCAGATCCTGAGCCGAACACACACACGCTTCCCCAGATCCTGAGCCGAACACACACACGCTTCCCCAGATCCTGAGCCGAACACACACACACGCTTCCCCAGATCCTGAGCCGAACACACACACGCTTCCCCAGATCCTGGGCCGAACACACACATGCTTCCCCAGATCCTGAGCCGAACACACACACGCTTCCCCAGATCCTGAGCCGAACACACACACATGCTTCCCCAGATCCTGAGCTGCACACACACATGCTTCCCCAGATCCTGAGCCGCACACACACACGCTTCCCCAGATCCTGAGCCGCACACACACATGCTTCCCCAGATCCTGAGCCGCACACACACACACTTCCCCAGATCCTGAGCCGAACACACACACGCTTCCCCAGATCCTGAGCCGAACACACACATGCTTCCCCAGATCCTGAGCCGAACACACACACGCTTCCCCAGATCCTGAGCCGAACACACACACATGCTTCCCCAGATCCTGAGCCGCACACACACACGCTTCCCCAGATCCTGAGCCGAACACACACACGCTTCCCCAGATCCTGAGCCGCACACACACACACGCTTCCCCAGATCCTGAGCCGCACACACACACGCTTCCCCAGATCCTGAGCCGCACACACACACGCTTCCCCAGATCCTGAGCCGCACACACACACGCTTCCCCAGATCCTGAGCCGCACACACACATGCTTCCCCAGATCCTGAGCCGCACACACACACGCTTCCC
Organism: Rhinichthys klamathensis goyatoka; assembly: GCF_029890125.1. Taxonomy (NCBI): domain Eukaryota; kingdom Metazoa; phylum Chordata; class Actinopteri; order Cypriniformes; family Leuciscidae; genus Rhinichthys; species Rhinichthys klamathensis. The sequence continues at coordinate 313,316 of NW_026606813.1, forward strand.
CAGATCCTGAGCCGAACACACACACGCTTCCCCAGATCCTGAGCCGCACACACACACGCTTCCCCAGATCCTGAGCTGCACACACACACGCTTCCCCAGATCCTGAGCCGCACACACACATGCTTCCCCAGATCCTGAGCTGCACACACACACGCTTCCCCAGATCCTGAGCCGCACACACACACGCTTCCCCAGATCCTGAGCCGCACACACACACGCTTCCCCAGATCCTGAGCCGAACACACACACGCTTCCCCAGATCCTGAGCCGAACACACACACGCTTCCCCAGATCCTGAGCCGAACACACACACGCTTCCCCAGATCCTGAGCCGCACACACACATGCTTCCCCAGATCCTGAGCTGCACACACACACGCTTCCCCAGATCCTGAGCCGCACACACACACGCTTCCCCAGATCCTGAGCCGAACACACACACGCTTCCCCAGATCCTGAGCCGAACACACACACGCTTCCCCAGATCCTGAGCCGAACACACACACGCTTCCCCAGATCCTGAGCCGAACACACACACGCTTCCCCAGATCCTGAGCCGCACACACACACGCTTCCCCAGATCCTGAGCCGAACACACACACGCTTCCCCAGATCCTGAGCCGCACACACACACGCTTCCCCAGATCCTGAGCCGAACACACACACGCTTCCCCAGATCCTGAGCCGAACACACACATGCTTCCCCAGATCCTGAGCCGAACACACACACGCTTCCCCAGATCCTGAGCTGCACACACACACGCTTCCCCAGATCCTGAGCCGAACACACACACGCTTCCCCAGATCCTGAGCCGCACACACACACGCTTCCCCAGATCCTGAGCCGAACACACACACACTTCCCCAGATCCTGAGCCGAACACACACACGCTTCCCCAGATCCTGAGCCGAACACACACACACTTCCCCAGATCCTGAGCCGAACACACACACGCTTCCCCAGATCCTGAGCCGAACACACACACACTTCCCCAGATCCTGAGCCGAACACACACACGCTTCCCCAGATCCTGAGCCGCACACACACACGCTTCCCCAGATCCTGAGCCGAACACACACATGCTTCCCCAGATCCTGAGCCGAACACACACACGCTTCCCCAGATCCTGAGCCGCACACACACACGCTTCCCCAGATCCTGAGCCGCACACACACACGCTTCCCCAGATCCTGAGCCGAACACACACACGCTTCCCCAGATCCTGAGCCGCACACACACACGCTTCCCCAGATCCTGAGCCGAACACACACACGCTTCCCCAGATCCTGAGCCGCACACACACACACTTCCCCAGATCCTGAGCCGCACACACACACGCTTCCCCAGATCCTGAGCCGAACACACACACGCTTCCCCAGATCCTGAGCCGCACACACACACGCTTCCCCAGATCCTGAGCCGAACACACACACGCTTCCCCAGATCCTGAGCCGCACACACACACGCTTCCCCAGATCCTGAGCCGAACACACACACGCTTCCCCAGATCCTGAGCCGAACACACACATGCTTCCCCAGATCCTGAGCCGCACACACACACGCTTCCCCAGATCCTGAGCCGCACACACACACACGCTTCCCCAGATCCTGAGCCGCACACACACACACTTCCCCAGATCCTGAGCCGCACACACACACGCTTCCCCAGATCCTGAGCCGCACACACACACACGCTTCCCCAGATCCTGAGCCGCACACACACACGCTTCCCCAGATCCTGAGCCGAACACACACACACGCTTCCCCAGATCCTGAGCCGAACACACACACACGCTTCCCCAGATCCTGAGCCGCACACACACACACGCTTCCCCAGATCCTGAGCCGAACACACACACGCTTCCCCAGATCCTGAGCCGCACACACACACACGCTTCCCCAGATCCTGAGCCACACACACACACGCTTCCCCAGATCCTGAGCCACACACACACACGCTTCCCCAGATCCTGAGCCGAACACACACACGCTTCCCCAGATCCTGAGCCGAACACACACACGCTTACCCAGATCCTGAGCCGCACACACACACACGCTTCCCCAGATCCTGAGCCGAACACACACACGCTTCCCCAGATCCTGAGCTGCACACACACATGCTTCACCGGATCCTGAGCCGAACACACACACGCTTCCCCAGATCCTGAGCCGCACACACACACGCTTACCCAGATCCTGAGCCGCACACACACACGCTTCCCCAGATCCTGAGCCGCACACACACACGCTTCCCCAGATCCTGAGCCGAACACACACACGCTTCCCCAGATCCTGAGCTGCACACACACATGCTTCACCGGATCCTGAGCCGCACACACACACGCTTCACCGGATCCTGAGCCGCACACACACACGCTTACCCAGATCCTGAGCCGCACACACACACACGCTTCCCCAGATCCTGAGCCGCACACACACGCTTCCCCAGATCCTGAGCCGAACACACACACGCTTCCCCAGATCCTGAGCTGCACACACACACGCTTCCCCAGATCCTGAGCCGAACACACACACACGCTTCCCCAGATCCTGAGCCGCACACACACACGCTTCACCGGATCCTGAGCCGCACACACACACGCTTACCCAGATCCTGAGCCGCACACACACACGCTTCCCCAGATCCTGAGCCGCACACACACACGCTTCACCGGATCCTGAGCCGAACACACACACACTTCCCCAGATCCTGAGCCGAACACACACACACTTCCCCTGATCCTGAGCCGCACACACACACGCTTCCCCAGATCCTGAGCCGAACACACACACACTTCCCCAGATCCTGAGCCGAACACACACACGCTTCCCCAGATCCTGAGCCGCACACACACACGCTTCCCCAGATCCTGAGCCGAACACACACACGCTTCCCCAGATCCTGAGCCGAACACACACACACGCTTCCCCAGATCCTGAGCCGCACACACACACGCTTCACCGGATCCTGAGCCGCACACACACACGCTTACCCAGATCCTGAGCCGCACACACACACGCTTCCCCAGATCCTGAGCCGCACACACACACGCTTCCCCAGATCCTGAGCCGCACACACACACGCTTCCCCAGATCCTGAGCCGCACACACACACGCTTCCCCAGATCCTGAGCCGAACACACACACGCTTCCCCAGATCCTGAGCCGCACACACACACACTTCCCCAGATCCTGAGCCGCACACACACACGCTTCCCCAGATCCTGAGCCGAACACACACACACTTCCCCAGATCCTGAGCCGCACACACACACGCTTCCCCAGATCCTGAGCCGAACACACACACACTTCCCCAGATCCTGACACTTTCACGTCAGTCCTGCACAAAACAGACAGCTTCTGTTGATCCGGTGTCCTGATTGGTCTCCACTCGTACCTCATTTGCATACTGAATCATGATTGGTCTGTTCTTTCTCACATTTATGGACCCACATTTATCTCCAATAACGACACTATTGTCGTCTGTAGAGCTGAAGAAACTCGTTTCATATGTGATGAACTTTACACAGTTATTGAACTGAACTGAATCAACACTGAACTGAATAATGACTCAATTGTCTTCTGTAGACATGTGTCTCTATTGTTTCTGTTTATTGAGTGTGTGTGTGTGTGTGTGTGTGTGTGTGTGTGTGTGTGTGTGTGTGTGTGTGTGTGTGTGTGTGTGTGGAAGTGCTTCAGGCATCATCTGTATTCCTAATATTATATGTTCTCTACATCTTAAGGAAGCACTGCAGGGTGTATGAATTAATAAAACTGAAAAAAAAATCACTAACGCATTCAAATATTTGCAGGGTTTTGAGAATCAGTGGCACTGATGTTAAACCTCAGCAGAGCTGAAGCATCTTAACCGGAGTGAGATGAAACATGAATAAATGAGATGAAACATGAATAAACGTGTGGTTTAGTGGTTAAGATCCTGTAGTTCTCGTGTGAAAGGACTGATCCTGCTGGAAAGTCACTTCGGATGAAAGCGTCTGGAAATGAATGATTGTACTTCAGTTCATCGGCTCTTTCTCTGGAGGATTCTCACGTTTGCTAAAAGCGTTCGGGAATCCCGTCGTCTCCCAGATCCATGACATAATCTCCAGGACTGTGTGTTCTGGAGAAGTGTGTGTGTCCCGTGAGAGCGCTGCGTTGGGAATACCGCCAGAACATTTGCTTTGAGCTTTTTTTTTAACATGTTTAGAACTAATTACTACTCTGCACAAATATATAAACATTATTAACTAAGATACATATACTGGAGAAGCGAAACGACGGAACAAATGAAGTGAGTTTGTGCTTAAAACAAGAACAAATATCTGCCAATGGGGTCCGAAAATATAGATATTAATAAAGAGTTCCGTCAGGCACTTCCCATCATCTTATGGGTTCATCTTTACTTCATTAGTTGTATTAACTGTACTTGACTTTATTTCATGTAACTTACACATCAACTGTGTATTTTCACTGTTAGGTGTCGAGTGCATCACTCATACACGTGAAACACTGAAGTGCTGTTAAACTCAGAAACTCTAAGACTTTTACTCGAGTCGTACTGTAATGGCTGACTTGTAACTTGTAGCTGACTCCTCCTCTCTGTCTGTGCTTTACTCAGGTGTGGTTTCAGGATCTCCGCTCCACAGAACCACCGAGTCTTTCTTTCTAAGATGTGGGCGAAGAGTGCTTTGATCCAGTGAATAACTGGCGTTCTCTTCTTCTCTCCGCAGGGAAAGAGGAATCGGTCGCCACGTTCAAGGGGAACGAGTTCTTCTGCTACGATCTGTCCATGACCCCCATCCAGAGCAGCACGGACGAGATCACGCTGTCCTTCCGGACGCTCCAGCGCAACGGCCTGATGCTCCACACCGGCAAATCTGCGGATTACGTCAACCTGTCTCTGAAGAGCGGCGCCGTGTGGCTCGTCATCAACCTGGGCTCCGGAGCCTTCGAGGCCCTCGTGGAGCCGGTCAACGGGAAGTTCAACGACAACGCCTGGCACGATGTCAAAGTCACGCGAAACCTGCGACAGGTAAGACTAAGCTCGCTTTCTCCAGACGTGGAGATCGATCCCCGACTGGGACAGACAGCGTGCTCTTCCTCAGTGTTCCTCGGTTACAGCACTTGATTTAACGCCCTCTGGTGCTCTTCGTCATTCCTGACCCAACTGTTTTACAAATGTTTTGCAATTTTTTCGTCATCGGATTGGTAAAGGTTTTGGCACTTGCTGTGAACACACAAAATAATCATGGACACGATTTGAACAGGTTAAATAGTCCTGAATATAACAGTCACACCTGTGTTTCTGGCGGTCAGAAACGAGCGCATTGGAAATGAATGGAGAGTTTCCTCTAGTGGAAGCGTGTGGAACTGCAGCCGAACACACTCTCACTGAACGCTCGTTTACAGAGAGATCAAGATCACATGCGGGACACACCGGTGGAGACTTATGCCTTTGATTTGTTCACAGTTTTAGAGTAAAACATGTTTGTGGGAAATATATATTTCATATCAAATTTTAAAATAGCATTTTTCATAACAATAAACGTAAAATTCTGTAACTTTTAAAACATTTTTTCCACCTCAGCAATAATCTGCCGAGTGTCGTCTTTGAGAAGAGATCGAGCTTCAGTCTGTCGCTCTAAAGCGTTCAAGATTCTCCAGTTTAAGCTGGACATGTGAATAAATGGAGTATAAATACAGCGTAAATATAATTTAGTACCATAAAATCCCCTAAAAATGCAAAATATTAAATAAAAAAACATTTATTGGAGAAGAAGCGAATGACTGAAGATATGAAGTGTTGCTCTCTGAAATACTGAGGAAGAACAGTTCGAGGTCGGGAATCACATGGGAGAGGGCGTGATCACACCGTGAATGATCATTGGCTGTAGACGTTTCCGGCGACGCCCACAACCCCTGGTGCTTCCCGACAGGTCTGAGATCAGCGCTGTGTGTTTTCTTCTCGTTACACTGGATCCGGACAGAATCGGACCCGTGCTTCAGCTTCAGGACTTCATTATGTGCACCGTAACTTAATGTCCAGAGAAGAGCTGTCCATCTGACACTGACTCGAAGCTAATGAAGTCTGCAGGCCTTAGGGGACGAACTCGCCACTCGCGCTGCAGGATCGAATCAAGGGTTTAATGATTGGACCTGATTAGACTGAGAAAGAACAGAAATGAACAAATAACAGCACTGAACACATTATAACACTGCCAAGACTTATTCAACACAACGAGACGTGTTTTACTATGGCAGAGCAAACACAGCCTCCACACTGATGACTCAGAGATTCACACACACACACACACACACACACACAGCTTTGTTTTTGTGATATATGAGGACATTCCATAGGCGTAATGACTTTTATACTGGACAAACTGTATATTCTATCCCCCTACACTGCCCCTATCCCTAAACCTACCCATCACAGGAGACATGCTGCATTTTTACATAAAAAAACCCCCATTGTTTTTTATGTTTTTTAAGCTATTTGAAATATGAGGACACATGCAATGTCCTCATATATCACGTGTAAGTTGTAATACCAGTGTAATATGCATGTCATTATACACATTTGTGTCCTCATTTATCACAAAAACAAACACACGCACACACACACACGGAAGCAGAAATGAGCTTCTTCATATGGACGCTGTTGACCTAGTGGACATTTAAA
>NW_026606813.1:325000-340448 GCF_029890125.1 Rhinichthys klamathensis goyatoka
ACGCCCACTCACAGGACTAGCCAATCAGAACGACTGCTGTTCCTCTAGCCCCTCCCACTCGAGTCAGCCCCTCCCCTAATCTTCCCACGTGGTTTCCTAACTCTTGTGTCTTCTTACTAACCAAACAGCTTCAGATTCTTACAGTTTACTTTTCATTTTGACCTGTTTGTGTTCCTTTGAAACGACTAACATCGTGTCATTCACGGAATGTGGGCCATCTGTTGTTTTCTTCAGAATTAACTTGCGTACTGACGTACTAACCATAATAACAATACTGTTGTCATGTTTTTCTTTTGGTTGACAAATCCTTCAATGAAGAGAAAGAATTCTGTAAATTTGGATCTTTATTCCTTTGGGCAAAAACAAAATCAGGAAAAGAAAGAGCCAGGCTGGTTTAACCTGTTAACTGTCACTCGCTCCGAGGATCTAAACTTGCAAGAACTTCATGAAGAATTTGGAAAATGAATGTTTAAAAAACTTTATTTTATACATATTTTACGAAATAATTTGGCCTGTAAGGTCTCATACGACTAACCAAGTTATGTTCCAAATTTGGAAACATAACTTGTGTGTTCAATTTCAAAACGCTTTTCACAGGATGACTTTCGAGCGTTTAAGCTTTCGAACGACACCTAATCTGGGAAAATCACTGCAAGGCAATGAAACGGACAGTTAACAGGCTACGACCACTGCCTTTTAAAAGACCTTTATTGACTTCACGATTTGTCATTATTCTATATATTTTCTTTCCCTTCCCTTGTTTTTTTCCTAAAGCACTCAGGCATTGGACACGCTATGGTAAACAAACTGCATTATATGGTAGATATCATTCTAATTGTCTTCTACTTTGGTTTGCCCTGGATTTCCGTTTCCTATTTCTATTCTGTTTGCTTATACTGACTACACAAATTCCCATTGGTATCAAGGTAGCAATGAAACTACAGAGATTCACTCTTGTCTCATTCGATCATCCTTTTCACTTTGTTTTGTCCATCCTACGCCCTCCCTTCCCTTCAGGAACCAGATCTAGAGTTAAATATTTTATTCATTATGTTGAATTAGTTTATGAAGAACTTGCAGAGTAATAGTAAAGTCGAGTCTCACGATGAACGTTTTCCTGCATGTTTAATCGCTTGAGGTGCTGATGGATCCAGTGGCAGACAGTATGGATGTAGCGCTCATGAAACTGGCCAGAATATTAATATTAATATGAGAGATTGAGCTGAGAAACTCAGCATCTCGATCCATCATCAGCAGGTTTGATATCCGGCTCAAGGTGATGATCCTCGTCTCTCCGGCTGGATTTACTGGCGCTGGTTCAGAGTAGGTCGTAAAACACCCCGTTACGAGATTTATCCAGCGGATCGAGAGCGTTTGAGTTCTGTTCTGGATGGACTCAGAGTTTCATCGGACTCGGCCAAAGCCAGGCGTTTATTCACTGAGGTCAGGCTGAGCGATGGTTTCATTAGTGCACATGCCCATAGGACAACTAACCTAATTATTAAACATGAACAATTCATTATTACTGAAGCTCAGTCGCTATAGAACTTCCTAGGAGAGGTTGTCGATGCCGGGAAGATTTGCACTGATATACAGGTGAGAAACGGACTGCAGATCTCCATCAGAACAAACCCTGCTGGGTTACTATCATTTACATACTATTATAGTGGTTATTTAAATTGGCTTTTATTTGAATACTTTCAGATTTCATTAGAATTTTATTTTAAGTTTTTGTCATTTTGTTGTGTGCTTTTGTCATTTTATTTTTTTATTAAGTTTTTGGAATTTTATATATATAGCTTTAATTTTTATTTCAGTTTTACTTTTCATAATTTTAATTCTTAAACATGTTTATTTCAGTTAGTTGCCAAGGCAACATTTCTAAATTTCATTTACATTTTTAAGTGTAAATTTTACATATAATATTTTTATTTCACTTTTACTATTAGTCATTTTAGTTCTTCAACTTCAATATAATATTTTTATTTTATTTTATTTTATTGTCGTTAGGGATAAATTAGGGATAAAAGTAAACAATAACATAAACAAATGTAATGTAAAATGGAAATGTAAATATTTCAGTTTTACTATTAGTATCAACATGTTTATTTCAGTTACTTTCCATATACAGTACGTAAATATATTTAATTTTAGATTATTGTACTCTTTCTAATTTTAGCACTTCAACTCAAGAGTGTTTATTTCAGTTAGTTGCGGGAGCAACATTTCTAATTTTCAGTTTTACATACAATATTCACATTTATATTTGAATAAACAGTTTTAAAAACACAGTGAACTCAGTGTGAGGTGTGTGTCTCAGAGTGGATGTCCTTTACTGCCTGTCACTGGACTCGTCAAGCACTAGGCTCCGCCCCCTGCTCCGCCCAGCGCTGCATAGAATCAGGAGAATTTCTAGGATGTAGGAACTGTTCATTAACATCAATACTAACTCAATAACGACACTCTAACACACTCTTACTTTGGTATTTGTGTATGTATATGTTGCCCAGCACATATACATATATGCATATTTATGAACCTACAGAGAAGCATAAAGCCACGCCCCCAGTAACAGGAATAATTAAACCTCAGTAAAGACCCTGCTTGGGAATAATAAAGGTGGCGAGGGCTAGTGTGATTGACAGGTCTCTGGCTCCTTCAGGATGATGTTATCAGCCCGGGCCGCTAGCATTAGTATGCAATTATACAGATCTAATGAACTCTGGCAGGGGTTCGGCGCCCTAGAATAACAATATTTCAGGCCGGTCTGGGAGAACGAGGGATCGGTTATTTGGCCCAGTGCAGGCCGGGTAATTGTCATTCGGACAGACGTAGATGACTGACAGCTCTCAGCGCAGATGAACGTTAGCATCGCTCATTTACACTCATCTGTGTGACGTTTCCAAGTCCTTCTGTGTGCATGCTTTCATCCGCTTGCAGCGAGAGGGAGTCTGCGATGCCCAAGCCGAAAGAGTCTCGGCTTGCACGCAAACCTGTGGACTTTAAAGTGCTCATTTTGTTGTGTCCCACCTTCAGATTTAACCCCTTAATCAACTAAATGCCCTCTTCTTGCCATCTGTGCCGTGATGTGACTCAGTTTCGACTCCTCTCTGCCATCGGCTGCTGAGCGCTTTTGCTCAGACGTTTGATTGTGTCCATTGGTTGAACATTCCCATTTTGACGCCATCTTCATTTGCTCATCCAACTGCATGGCTTCTTCCCCATGTTGTGATGGTTTTTGGATGGTTCATTTTCCTTCCTCTTAACCTCAAAACCCACCAAACGTGACAATTCAAACTCTTTGTCGAATCAAATCGCAAAGGATTTCCCCAATTGACTGCTCCTACTCTACTAAATGACTAAAACCCAAATTCTGTTACTAATCCGAATGAAACCTTTGTTGTAACTGTACTAACAACCATTTTTGTGTCTGACCTGCTGTTATTTACTAAAGTACTAACCTCCAACCCCACACATACGAGCGGCTCACGCAGTCCCTCCTCCTCCTCCTCTTCCTCCTCCTGACCCCTCAATCTCACTAACTCACCCGGATCCTTTGGCTAGTTCAGTTCTGATCTCTCTCGACCCGCTCGCCGACTCGCCGGGTCGTTTTCCAGCTGCCAGCCACTTGTCGAACGCCTCGCCGCTGCGGCCATTCCCTTTCAGGGTTGAATTTGAGAATAATAAATGGGTTTTCATTGCAACGTGCAATTTCTCCTTTGTTTTTAATAGGTAAAGGTAAGTAATTGTCAAGAATATAAGGACAAAAGGCCAGATGGCTGAAACTGAAGCATCTGGAGATCAGGTAAGGGCGATCACTGACTTTTAAGGACCAACATGATGCACTTTGGATCGGCTGAGCTTATTGGAGTCTTTTGTTGTGTGTGGTTTTGGGATTTACAAGTTCGCCACAAAAATCATTCTGTCATCATTTAAAGAGCACAAAAGAAGATGTGTCTGTTTTTTTTTTCTTTTATGAAATGAAAGTCAAAGTTGCCCAGACAGCAACATAGTGTCAGGCCTGATCCGGCCCACATCTGGACCGTGTGGAATCCACCTACCATATGTGGGCCGGATCTGGACCGTGTGGAATCCACGTGTACCAGATGTGGGCCGGATCTGGGCCGTGTGAAATCCATGTGTACCATATGTGGGCCGGATCTGGACCGTGTGGAATCCACGTGTACCAGATGTGGGCCGGATCTGGGCCATGTGGAATCCATGTGTACCATATGTGGGCCGGATCTGTGTTTTCATCAGTGTGTTTAAATCAAAATCACTTTAATGATCTCTGTGTTTTGTCTCGTCTTTGGAACCGTTGACAATCAAAAAGCCTTCATTCATTGAGGAGATGAGCGTTTAGTGCTGGTCCTTTCAGCAGTGAGCGGGTTACAGTTGTCTTTTGTGCGGTTTGAAACCACTTTTGCCAGTGGATTTCGTTCGAACTCCAATCGTGAGAGAGAAAGATCTGGAAAAGGAATCTGCTAAACTTGATTTAGATTCATTATGTGTATTGGATTCAATTGTTTGAATGCCAGTAGATGCTCAGATACAAGCCTCCCAACATCTGACATGTTTCACACTGACGGCTTGAGTTAGCTTTGAGCTTCAGAGCGCTTTGTGTTATTGTGTGTTAATATAGTGTGTTTTGTTGAGTTTCAGCAGAAATCCGCTGCACTGTAACATGAATTTCTCTTCAATTGCATAAAGTTAAACGAAAATGAATGACTTTTGGGGTCTCCTTAATAAACCTGTGTGTAGGATCCTCACTAAAAGTGTACGTACGTCTGAAAGCCAAACATGGCGTACGCCAAATAATATTCAGACTTATAAAAGCGAAATATTCTCTTTATAACCCCAGTCAGAGGAAGAGTGTGTTCACACGTCTCCACCCCGAAATAACCATATATGAGCTTACAACGGCTCGTTTACTATGCATATCCTCATCTGCATATCATTTGCATATTTAACGGTACAAGACATTAGGAAAATATGAGATACGGATGTGCGTCACATTACATTGCTAAAAATCATGTAGTAGCCGATCCTTGCCTTGTTTTTGAATAAATAAATCAATATAGTATAAAATACATTTCAGATAAAGTTTTTCTTAATCTTTTCCACTGGCCAAATAGTATGTTTCATTGCTTTATATGTTTAATGGAAACAGATAGGCCTTATTGTGCATTATTGATCATTATTTGCTTGTAAATATTTCCTCAGAGCACGAGTTCTGCTGTTATCCTGCGCTGAGCAAACATTAAAACACAGCATGCCTCAGGAAAAGTGTTCAAAAGCATCCCTTCCACTACTCTAATTGAGACTCTGGGTTTATGAGCTATACTGGGACCAGCCACCAGGGGGCGATCAATACTCTGGGTTTATGAGCTATACTGAGACCATCCACCGGGGGCGATTGAGACTCTGGGTTTATGAGCTATACTGGGACCAGCCACCGGGGGGCGATCGAGACTCTGGGTTTATGAGCTATACTGAGACCATCCACCGGGGGGCGATTGAGACTCTGGGTTTATGAGCTATACTGGGACCATCCACCGGGTGGCGATTGACATCCAGGGTTTATGAGCTCTACTGAGACCATCCACCAGGGGGCAATCGAGACTCTGGGTTTATGAGCTATACTGGGACCATCCACCAGGGGGCAATCGAGACTCTGGGTTTATGAGCTATACTGGGACCAGCCACCAGGGGGCAATCGAGACTCTGGGTTTATGAGCTATACTGGGACCATCCACCGGGAGGCGATTGAGACTCAGGGTTTATGAGCTATACTGGGACCATCCACCGGGGGGCGATTGAGACTCAGGGTTTATGAGCTATACTGGGACCATCCACCGGGGGGCGATTGAGACTCTGGGTTTATGAGCTATACTGAGACCAGCCACCGGGGGGGCGATCGAGACTCTGGGTTTATGAGCTATACTGGGACCATCCACCAGGGGGCAATCGAGATTCTGGGTTTATGAGCTATACTGAGACCATCCACCGGGGGGCGATCGAGACTCTGGGTTTATGAGCTATACTGGGACCAGCCACTAGGGGGCGATCGAGACTCTGGGTTTATGAGCTATACTGAGACCATCCACCGGGGGCGATTGAGACTCTGGGTTTATGAGCTATACTGAGACCATCCACCGGGGGGCGATCGAGACTCTGGGTTTATGAGCTATACTGGGACCAGCCACTAGGGGGCGATCTAGACTCTGGGTTTATGAGCTATACTGAGACCATCCACCGTGGGCGATTGAGACTCTGGGTTTATGAGCTATACTGAGACCATCCACCGGGGGGTGATCGAGACTCTGGGTTTATGAGCTATACTGAGACCATCCACCGGGGGGCGATTGAGACTCTGGGTTTATGAGCTATACTGGGACCATCCACCGGGTGGCGATTGACATCCAGGGTTTATGAGCTATACTGAGACCATCCACCGGGGGGCGATTGAGACTCAGGGTTTATGAGCTATACTGGGACCATCCACCAGGGGGCAATCGAGACTCTGGGTTTATGAGCTATACTGGGACCATCCACCGGGAGGCGATTGAGACTCAGGGTTTATGAGCTATACTGGGACCATCCACCGGGGGGCGATTGAGACTCAGGGTTTATGAGCTATACTGGGACCAGCCACCGGGGGGCGATCGAGACTCTGGGTTTATGAGCTATACTGAGACCATCCACCGGGGGCGATTGAGACTCTGGGTTTATGAGCTATACTGAGACCATCCACCGGGGGGCGATCGAGACTCTGGGTTTATGAGCTATACTGGGACCAGCCACTAGGGGGCGATCGAGACTCTGGGTTTATGAGCTATACTGAGACCATCCACCATGGGCGATTGAGACTCTGGGTTTATGAGCTATACTGAGACCATCCACCGGGGGGCGATTGAGACTCTGGGTTTAAGAGCTATACTGGGACCATCCACCGGGTGGCGATTGACATCCAGGGTTTATGAGCTATACTGAGACCATCCACTGGGGGGCGATTGAGACTCAGGGTTTATGAGCTATACTGGGACCAGCCACCAGGGGGCAATCGAGACTCTGGGTTTATGAGCTATACTGGGACCATCCACCGGGAGGCGATTGAGACTCAGGGTTTATGAGCTATACTGGGACCATCCACCGGGGGGCGATTGAGACTCAGGGTTTATGAGCTATACTGGGACCAGCCACCGGGGGGCGATCGAGACTCAGGGTTTATGAGCTATACTGGGACCATCCACCGGGGGGCGATTGAGACTCTGGGTTTATGAGCTATACTGAGACCAGCCACCGGGGGGCGATCGAGACTCTGGGTTTATGAGCTATACTGGGACCAGCCACCAGGGGGCAATCGAGACTCTGGGTTTATGAGCTATACTGAGACCATCCACCGGGGGGCGATCGAGACTCAGGGTTTATGAGCTATACTGAGACCAGCCACCGGGGGGCGATCGAGACTCTGGGTTTATGAGCTATACTGGGACCATCCACCGGGGGGCGATCGAGACTCAGGGTTTATGAGCTATACTGGGACCAGCCACCGGGGGGCGATCGAGACTCAGGGTTTATGAGCTATACTGAGACCAGCCACCGGGGGGCGATTGACATCCAGGGTTTATGAGCTATACTGGGACCAGCCACCGGGGGGCGATCGAGACTCTGGGTTTATGAGCTATACTGGGACCAGCCACCGGGGGGCGATTGAGACTCTGGGTTTATGAGCTATACTGGGACCAGCCACCGGGGGCGATGGAGACTCTGGGTTTATGAGCTATACTGGGACCAGCCACCGGGGGGGGATCAAGACGCTTTGGCTTCACTTTTCAGGACTTGTGCGGCATGCTTGGTGAGGACAGGTGGGGCAAAATAAACCAATAATCAGATAAAAGGAAGGGTGGGTTTAGAAAATAGACAAGAGTGCACATGGTACATAGAAACAAACATGACAAGCCATGCGTTAACACTGAAGTGAGACTGTGTGTATATGAAGTGGTCTGTACGGTCTCAGTTCTGAGTTAATCTAGCACAATCAGACTCGCCACACATTCATATTCTCTTTCACTAGCAATTATGCTCTTTGATTTGATGCGGAGGGCGATTATGTTGGATTTATGTAATGGCATCAGAGGTGTCCATTAGCCTCCGGTCAGTTTGTCGCTTAGGTCAGAATAAATGAGCTGTCAGCGCTCGTCTAAAGCTGCATCAATATAATATCATTACGCACCAGCTGACGGCTGATCAATGCTGCCAGATCTATTAGAAAAGCCCCATGACAGCAAGATGGAGGATTTTATCAAGGAAAGTGATATTGTGTCTCACGGTCAGGAACTCAGTTTGGGTTTTCCAGTCGCCAGCGAATATTGCCAGAAGCACAGCGCCGTGTTTAATGTCTCACAGTGTTGCTGAATCAGAAGCATTTCAGCACTTCAGATCATTTGTTTTAGTGAATTGGCTTATTTAGACAGAAGCTTTCAATGAATGGGTTCAGAGGGCAATCAGTAAGTTGGTTTGTGTCAATTTAGTTTTTTGTTATTTATTCATGACTTCAAATCTGCTGTTTAGTGTCATGAGTTTGATTGAATCTTTTAGGTGAACATTTTTTGTTCAAGTTTGATTCTGTCGTGTTTTATTTGTTGTGCCAGAATAATACTGTTAGAATGATAATACGTATCTAAATAATCCTTAAAATGCATTTACTTGAGAATATTTTTTTGCCTATTTAGGGCATATATATATATTTCTAAACACAATCTGAAATTACTTTCTTTTAGTTTAAAGCATAAATCTAATTCCATTTAGCACAGTTTATGCTTAAAACAAGAAGAAAATGTGATTCAAGACAGATTCTCTGAAAACATTTCTTATTATCTTATAACATGATCTTGTTTTATTAATGACATCATTGCTTATTTCACGGATGTTTCAAGAAAACGACAGACATATTAATCATGAAAATGCCAGTGTGCAGTTCTATGTTGTGGTGATTATCTGTAAGATATTGTCCATTGAGTTTGATCAGCCTTTAGTTCAGCATGAGTTGTGTGACTGTGGTTGAACTCGTAACTTGACCAGCTTTAGTTTTCGAGTGGTTTTCTGCTGACAGAAGCTTGTTTAAGTCTTACACTGATTGAAGTGAAAGTGACAGTAAATGAGGTGTAACGTGTGTCTTCTGAGGACTCCTGTCTTTAAACAATCCCTAGATGAGTGTCGGAACAGCCACGTATGAACTCATATGTGCAAATGAGCTGCTGCATGATGGCATCTGTATTCAGCACACGAGTGTGTGTGTGTGTGTGTGTGTGTGTGTGTGCGTTGTACAGTAGGTGTGGTTGATGTAGATTGTGTGTGTCAGGGAAAACACAACACTTCACTGCACACATTTATCTCTTTCTCTCTGTTTCTCTCTCTCTCTCTCTCTCTCTCTCTCTCTCTCTCTCTCTCTCTCTCTCTCTCTCTCTCTCTCTCTCTCTCTCTCTCTCTCTCTCTCTCTCTCTCTCTCTCTCTCTCTCTAATGCTGTGCTTTGTTTTATTCATTGTCTCCACTGCTGCATTACTGTAGTGTGTTTGTGATGAACCACAGGAGCCGCTGTGATTTCTTTACACACACACTGAGAGTGTTTTAACCCGTCAGGAGCGCTTCAGTGTGTTTCAGTGAGGGATTACGCCTTCTTATCTGAACATGCTCTCTGTCTCGTCACCAGGGGTTTTAGGGTAAATAAGTCAATATATCTGCGAGACAAACGGCCCATTAACACATTATCAGCTCCTGGAGCTGTGAGAAGCAGGAGCCTGAAGCAGGGTAAGATGCTGCGTATGGATTACACAGGTTATCTGCAGTGCCAAGCAGAACCGCAGGGCTGACGGAGCTTCTGTGTCTCTGAGATCAGTCAACAGTTCACAACAGAACCGCACCTGTGCTCTCAAACACACATATACGCTGCATTTATGCTGTGAGACTTAATGCACATGCAATATTACATTTTATTTTAGTTCTATTGGCGTTCTTAACTGACAGTGCACAGTGACCCAAAACAGTACCAGAATCATACAAAACGTCTCGGTTACGCATGTAACCTTCGTTTCCTGAAGGAGGGAATGGAGGCGTTACGTCAGAACGTCTGATGAATGGGGCCCAAGAGCCCAATCACCTTCGAGTTGTAAAAAACAAGACAATGGTACGTAAAGTACCTTGAAGCGCGTGCATTCTCGCATTCATGTTCTTCGCTGAGGAGCCGAGAGGTAGCGGCACAGCGGCTGTGGCAAGGGGATGTAACGTCTCCGTTCCCTCCTTCAGAGACCGAGACGTTTTGTAGCCTCTCCCTATGGAGGATCCCTATACCACTCTACAGATAAAGCGTTGTGGAAATTAGGGTTCACGTACCAACCCCGAAGTAATAAAATAAAATTCTGTATCAAAATTTATAGGCAAGACAAGTAGTTTGTTTAGGCATGGTTTGTAGGGAATTGCAAACCTGCGCACATATATTCAAACGCACATTACTATAGAATCAATTCTTAATGCGCATGTGAACGCCATCAGCGTTTATCACAGGTTCAGTTTAAAGTCTGTTTAGAGAGAACGGTGTCGTCTTAGCGGCCCCTAATTTAATAACAAATTATCATTTCAACGGAAGTGAATCAATCAAAACTAACTTTAGCTGGAAAATAACATTATTCAAGAACCGCTATAAAACCAAACCAGTCTGTGTTACCTTAAATTATATGTTTATCTCTGTAAAACTGCTTTGAAACAATCTACATTGTTAAAAGCGCTATATAAATGAGGATGACTTGACTTGTATGATTCTGGTACTGTTTTGGGTCAATGTAAGTGCAAATTGTAATTGCAAAAGTGTAATTGCAAGTTCACCACCTGATCCCTGAAGGGAGTGGAGGGAACTTTGGGCACATATCCCGGCCGGGTTCTCAAGATCACGTTAGAGTTAGCCGGCCCAAATTCCAGGCACGCTTCATCAACTGAAAATGCCTGCAGGTCCCCTACGGTCTTAACTGAGGTCAGAGCCGTCAGGAGCGCCGTCTTCAAAGAGAGGAACTTAAGCTCCACAGAGAGCAATGACCTCTGAGAGCAGGGTTGAGCCGAAGGAGCTCGTGGCTGAGGTGGATATGTGGAGTTGGCAGACCAGGGCAGAACCGGGGGGAAGGAGGAGCCCGGCGGAGCCAGAGGGATGACAGACCACAGTGGAGCCAAGGTACCGTGGAGCCAAGGTGGAGCCAATAAGTCGGAGGCCCGAGGTGGAGCTGAGGGATCCACAGAGCAAGGCGTAGGTGACGACTGAGAAGCCCAATGCGGATCCGAGCAGATGGGCAGAACTACAGAAGGAGGAGCCTTGGGGCTGAAGGGAGACAGTGGAGATGAGGAGCCTTGGGGCTGAAGGGAGACGGCGGGGATGAGGAGCCTTGGGGCTGAAGGGAGACAGTGGAGATGAGGAGCCTTGGGGCTGAAGGGAGACAGCGGTGATGAGGAGCCTTGGGGCTGAAGGGAGACAGCGGTGATGAGGAGCCTTGGGGCTGAAGGGAGACGGTGGAGATGAGGAGCCTTGGGGCTGAAGGGAGACAGCGGTGATGGGGAGCCTTGGGGCTGAAGGGAGACGGCGGAGATGAGGAGCCTTGGGGCTGAAGGGAGACAGCGGAGATGAGGAGACTTGGGGCTGAAGGGAGACGGCGGAGATGAGGAGCCTTGGGGCTGAAGGGAGACAGCGGAGATGAGGAGACTTTGGGCTGAAGGGAGACGGCGGAGATGAGGAGCCTTGGGGCTGAAGGGAGACAGCGGTGATGAGGCGCCTTGGGGCTGAAGGGAGACAGCGGAGATGAGGAGCCTTGGGGCTGAAGGGAGACAGCGGAGATGAGGAGACTTGGGGCTGAAGGGAGACAGCAGAGATCAGGAGCCTTGGGGCTGAAGGGAGACTGCGGAGATGAGGAGACTTGGGGCTGAAGGGAGACAGTGGAGATGAGGGGCCTTGGGGCTGAAGGGAGACAGCGGTGATGAGGCGCCTTGGGGCTGAAGGGAGACAGCGGAGATGAGGAGCCTTGGGGCTGAAGGGAGACAGCGGAGATGAGGAGACTTGAGGCTGAAGGGAGACAGCGGAAATGAGGAGACTTGGAGCTGAAGGGAGACAGTGGAGATGAGGAGCCTTGGGGCTGAAGGGAGACAGCGGACATGAGAAGCCTTGGGGCTGAAGGGAGACAGCGAGATGAGGAGCCTTGGGGCTGAAGGGAGACAGTGGAGATGAGGAGCCTTGGGGCTGAAGGGAGACAGCGGAGATGAGGAGCCTTGGGGCTGAAGGGAGACAGCGGAGATGAGGAGCCTTGGGGCTGAAGGGAGACAGCGGAGATGAGGAGCCTTGGGGCTGAAGAGAGACAGTGGAGATGAGGAGCCTTGGGGCTGAAGGGAGACAGTGGAGATGAGGAGCCTTGGGGCTGAAGGGAGACAGCGGAGATGAGGAGCCTTGGGGCTGAAGAGAGACAGTGGAGATGAGGAGCCTTGGGGCTGAAGGGAGACAGTGGAGATGAGGAGCCTTGGGGCTGAAGGGAGACAGCGGTGATGAGGCGCCTTGGGGCTGAAGGGAGACAGCGGAGATGAGGAGCCTTGGGGTTGAAGGGAGACAGCGGAGATGAGGAGCCTTGGGGCTGAAGGGAGACGGTGGAGATAAGGAGCCTTGGGGCTGAAGGGAGACTGCGGAGATGAGGAGACTTGGGGCTGAAGGGAGACAGCGGTGATGAGGAGCCTTGGGGCTGAAGGGAGACAGCGGACATGAGAAGCCTTGGGGCTGAAGGGAGACAGCGAGATGAGGAGCCTTGGGGCTGAAGGGAGACAGTGGAGATGAGGAGCCTTGGGGCTGAAGGGAGACAGCGGAGATGAGGAGCCTTGGGGCTGAAGAGAGACAGTGGAGATGAGGAGCCTTGGGGCTGAAGGGAGACAGTGGAGATGAGGAGCCTTGGGGCTGAAGGGAGACAGCGGTGATGAGGCGCCTTGGGGCTGAAGGGAGACAGTGGAGATGAGGAGCCTTGGGGCTGAAGGGAGACAGCGGAGATGAGGAGCCTTGGGGCTGAAGGGAGACAGCGGAGATGAGGAGCCTTGGGGCTGAAGGGAGACAGTGGAGATGAGGAGACTTGGGGCTGAAGGGAGACAGCAGAGATGAGGAGACTTGGGGCTGAAGGGAGACAGCGGAGATGAGGAGACTTGGGGCTGAAGGGAGACAGCGGAGATGAGGAGCCTTGGGGCTGAAGGGAGACAGTGGAGATGAGAAGACTTGGGGCTGAAGGGAGACAGCGGAGATGAGGAGCCTTGGGGCTGAAGGGAGACAGCGGAGATGAGGAGCCTTGGGGCTGAAGGGAGACAGTGGAGATGAGGAGCCTTGGGGCTGAAGGGAGACAGCGGTGATGAGGCGCCTTGGGGCTGAAGGGAGACAGCGGAGATGAGGAGCCTTGGGGCTGAAGGGAGACAGCGGAGATGAGGTGCCTTGGGGCTGAAGGGAGACGGTGGAGATGAGGAGCCTTGGGGCTGAAGGGAGACTGCGGAGATGAGGAGACTTGGGGCTGAAGGGAGACAGCGGAAATGAGGAGACTTGGAGCTGAAGGGAGACAGTGGAGATGAGGAGCCTTGGGGCTGAAGGGAGACAGCGGACATGAGAAGCCTTGGGGCTGAAGGGAGACAGCGAGATGAGGAGCCTTGGGGCTGAAGGGAGACAGTGGAGATGAGGAGCCTTTTGGCTGAAGGGAGACAGCGGAGATGAGGAGCCTTGGGGCTGAAGGGAGACAGCGGAGATGAGGAGCCTTGGGGCTGAAGGGAGACAGCGGAGATGAGGAGCCTTGGGGAGCCTTGCCCTCAGCTCACTCACCTGAAAAGACTCTGTGATAGACTCTGGCTCTGGGACGAACGTGGCTCTACTTCTGTGGTGTGCTCAGGCTCCGAGTCAGCGGTGGGCTCTGGCTCGTCATCTGTGGTGGGCATGGGTGAAATCTGGCTCTGTGATGGAGTCGGAGCTGGCGATGTCTTCCTCGACGGGGCAGACGGTGAACATGGATTTACACTGGACCAGCATCCACTCCACATACTGAACGAATGTCCCTTGAGGACCGTACCCTTGTACACCCATTCAAGCTGGTATGAAAAACACACTCAGAGATAGAGAAAAATAGGGTACGGCAGGTAAAAAAAAAAAAACGATTATCCTGCCCATGGCAGACAGCTGTACGTCCATTCTCTATCTTTTCCTGAGGTTCGGTGTTCTGTCACGGTTGCAGTGTGACTTGATCCAAATGACCAGAATGATTCATATGATGACATTGATGACATTGATTCTGAACAATAAACATAAAAAAATAAGGTACAAGAAACAGGTGCGTAACTCAATAAGAAACCATGAACTCAACCAAGAACTGGAAATGGAGACAGGGAAACCGAACAGAACTAAACTAAACAGAACATGACAATGAAACTATGAACTAGACCAGACATGAACATGACTTAGATGAAACATTATTTTGTATAGTTTGTGTGTGTGTGTGTGTTGTGAGAATGTTATCATATCTGTGTATGTCTGTGTCATGTGACCTGTATAGAAACACAAAGGCGCTGTGTGTGTTGATCTTCCCTCGATGCTCCATGCGTCTGACAGGTGAATGACGTGTCCAACAGGCGAATGCAGTTTTACAGCAGCTGATCGCATTAGTGTCTCTTAATGGAGCAACAGATGATTTTTCTCCTCGTAAAGCACATGAAGCTGTGCGTTCAGGTCACACGAGTCACGACTAGGCAAAGGCTCCGACTATGGAAAACGCTTGTCTTGTAATCACTTTCCACACATTACATAATTTCCCCAGTGGTTTAGCTTTAAATGCATTATTAATGTGTTTGCACACAAGCGGATTGTAATACCTGTCATTGACCTTCACATGATGCTTGTCTGGAGGAACGGGTAAAATTAGAAAACTAGCTTTGCCGAGTACTGTAAATGGGAATGTTGACATGATTTACTGTACGAAATTGACATGTCCTGTTGTGTGACATGATGAATCTCATTTGAAACTGCTATTTTTTATATGAAATTAGTATCATGCACTACCGTTTGGTAAGAATTTGTGAAATAAATTAATACTTTTATTCATCACTGATGCATTAAATTGATCAAAAGTGACATTTATAATGTAGTAAGAGATTATATTTCAAATAATTGCTGTTCTTTTGAACTTTCTATTCATCAAAGAATCCTGAAAAATAAAATGTATGGCGGTTTCCACAAAAATATGAACACTGATAATAATCATAAATATTTCTTGAGCATCAGATCATCATATTAGAGTGATTTCTGAAGGATCATGTGACACTGAAGACTGCAGTAATGATGCTGAAACTCAGCTTTGATCACAGGAATAAATTACACTTTACTGTATATTCACACAGAGAACAGCTGAT